>NC_053023.1:117223598-117523598 GCF_003073215.2 Triticum urartu | reverse complement strand
GTGCCAGAGATCAATGTAATCAAGGATCAACTTTGGATCCAAAAGCAGAGGCGCACTTGTGCCTTTGTCTCTAGCGGCCCTGACTTGTCTGTCCCTGATGATTTCGGCAAGTTCTTCATCATCAGCTTCGTCTTCATTAGACGGTACTTGAAAAGCGACCTGCTTCTTTTGAGGACTTAGTCGAGAGCATCGTCCAACAGTTGCCTTGGTCTTCAACAGAGTAGGACCAGTTGAAGAATGTAGTGGTGCTGAGGAACTAGCAGATGCTCCCGAGGCAATAGAGATGCCTGCTGTCCTTTGGCACGTGGCGAGATGCACAGGTGCTGATGATTTGGTCGGAGCAGCTGAGGACTTTGGAGGAGCAGGTGAGGGTTGAGGAATTTGCCGTGAGGGCTTTGAAGAAACTGGACGTGAGGGCATAGCCGAGGAACTTGGCCGAGAGGGCATTTGAGTAGAAGCACTTGGCTTATGAGCCGGCTTCTTTGGCATAGCCTTCTTGGGCTTACTTGCAGAGGCCTCAGCAATGGCAGCAGCAATAGAGTCTTCATTGAATTTCCTCACTGCTTCCTTAGCAATTCTGGCAAGCTTGGCCTGGCGCTTGGCCCATTCATCAGGATAATCCTCACCACGCTTGAGGCTGGTGGGATCAGCTTCTTGGCCAGGTGTCAACGGAGGTCTTGGGCATGGAGGATTAAGAGCGAATTTCTTCATATACTTGGGAGTAACATATCTGTATTCCCTCCAGTCCCGTGCCCATCGCCTCTCTATTCTTTGGATGCGCACTTTGCACTCATTCTTGGTTTCCTTTCCATGAGTGGCCTCATCAGGAGTGCAATAATCCTTGTATATGTCCTCAGGGATTTCAAATGCAGTGTTGACTTCCATCCTCTTTCCTCCCTTCTGTGGTTTCTTGCCATTTGCCGTTTTCTTCAGCTGAGGGTTTTTAACAGTTGAGTTCTCTGAAGAGGTATGCAACTTTTCTTCGAGGAACGCTGCAAATGAGTTAAGTTGATGAGAATCTAATGATTCAGCAGTGGACATGAGTACCTGTGAACAGAGTATAGGTGCGAAGAATTTGGAGAGGTCATATGCGTTCTCAGAAGTTTTTGCAAAAAGAACAAGTTTGAGGAAATTGACCAGATGAGTCTTGAAAAATTCCACTAAGCATTCTTTGACTTAGGTTCCAGAGTTGTATAGATTTGAAAATCCACACAATTGAGGAATCTTGAAGAAAAATGTTGCTTAGAGAAACAGATCAAGAACAGATGATATGTGAGGTGTTTAGTATGTGAATAGTTGAGGAATAAACACCTTTTGAAGATTTGAAGAAAACATCAGAATCAATAAGGGCAGTAAAAGTAACTTTTAATTACCCTTGAAGAAGAACACGATGAACTAGAAAGTGTAGATTTGAAGCTCATCGGTTCAGATCTTCCATGCCCTAACTTGGCTGAGGAAGACAGCTACGGCGGCGGCAGAGTGAAGAAATCCGCCTCCGACGAGGTCGAGGCAGTGAAGCTCTTCCTCACCGGCGACGATGGAGGTACCGGCGGCGCTAGGGTTGGGAAGCTCGAGCGAGGGAGTGAGATCTAGCGGAGTAAAAGTGAAGTGAGGAAGGGAGGGGTGTATTTATAGCCGAAGTGAAAAAATTGCTCGCCCGAGGAAATAGGACGAACGTGCCCCTAACCTTTCTCATTCTCTTGACATGTGTCACCCATGTATAGAGAGGTGACGATCATGTGCGATCATGGGTGAATAGATAAACATCGCATAGAATGCGGAACGGTTTGAGCGGCAAAGTCGAAAATTTAGATAAGATAGGTTTTAAAGTTTCATTCGCAATTTCTTTAGCTGACAAGAACACAGTGAAGATTTTGAACGAGATTCAAATAGAACACACATGAAGAATTTGTGGATAGACTAGGTTGAGTTTAGCATAGAGGGGGAAAGGGTCCGATCACATTCACTTAGCAGAACAGGCAACTTGAAGAATTAGCAATAAGTGAATGTTGTAGAGGACATAAACTCATATATATATATATATATATAAATGAAGAAAAACAACGGAAAGAGTGAAGACAATGCAAAGTTGAAGAACAACTGAGGAATTTCAAAGAACTGAGGAAAAACTCAATTGAAGATTTTCAACATTTTGTGGTGGCGTGACCCACCGTATAAGAATGATGATTTCAGACACCGCGTACAATTGTCGTAGGGTTCTGAGAATCAAATTCTTCGTTAATTTCTTCACACTTAGAGTGTTATTCTTCATTGATTGAAGAAAAACGTTTCTTCATGTGTTGCACATCTAAGTCATCAATTTTGCATAAGTGTTAGGATGAGTGTCCTTTTCAAAGAACATTCGAAGATTCTAGGATATTTAGCTCAGACCGCAACTTGCTAAATCTCTTCTCATCCAAGGGCTTAGTGAAGATTCAGCTAGCTGTTCTTCAGTCTTCACATGCTCAATAGAGATGTCGCCCTTCAACACATGATCGCGAAGAAAATGATGACGAATCTGAATGTGCTTTGTCTTCGAGTGCTGAACTAGGTTATGAGCAATCTTGATGACACTCTCATTGTCACAGTAGAGTGGCACATTCTTCACGTTGACGCCGTAGTCCTTGAGTGTTTGCTTCATCCATAGTAGTTGAGCACAACAAGAACCAGCAGCAATGTACTCAGCTTCAGCAGTAGACAGTGATATGCAATTCTATTTCTTTGAGGACCAACAGACCAAAGATCGTTCGAGGAAATGGCATGTGCCAGATGTTGACTTGCTGTCCACATGATCACCAGCATAGTCAGAGTCTGAAAATCCAATGAGATCAAAAGCCGAGCCCTTGGGGTACCACAATCCAAGTGTTGGTGTGTGAGCTAGATATCGAAGAATATGCTTCACAGCCTTATGGTGTGATTCCTTCGGTGTAGCTTGAAATCGGGCACACATGCAAACACTAAGCATAATATCTGGCCTAGATGCACATAAGTACAATAAAGAACTAATCATGGAGCGGTATACCTTTTGATCGAAGTCAATACCATTTTCATCAGTGCATAGATGACCATTTGTGGGCATAGGGATTTTGACTCCTTTGCAATCTTGCATGCCGAATTTCCTCAATATGCCCTTGAGGTATTTCTCCTGAGATATGAATATTCCATTGCGCTGTTGACGAATCTGAAGACCTATGAAGAATTTCAATTCTCCCATCATAGACAATTGATATTCTTCACTCATCATATAGGCAAATTCATCACTGTAACATTGGTCAGTACAGCGGAAAATGATATCATCAACATAAAATTGGCACACATACAATTCACCATCATAAGATTTAGTGAAAAGAGTTGGGTCAAGTGAACTGGGTTTGAAGCCTTTCTTCATGAGGAATTCCTTAAAAGTATCATACCACGCCCGTGGGGCCTGCTTGAGGCCATAGAGGGCCTTATTGAGTTTGAAGACTTTGTCAGGATGCTTTGGATCTTCAAAACCTGGGGGTTGAGCAACATATACTTTTTCCTCAACCTTACCATTGAGGAATGCACTTTTCACATCCATTTGATATAAGATGATATCATGATGTTTAGCATAAGCCAGTAATATGCGAATAGCCTCTGGTACCTCTTGAGCACTTGCATTGGTTTTCCCTTGAAGAGGAAAGGGTGGTGTAGCAAAGTAGTGTAAGTATTTCCCTCAGTTTTTGAGAACCAAGGTATCAATCCAGTAGGAGGCTACGCGCGAGTCCCTCATACCTACATAAAATAAATAAATCCTTGCAACCAACACGATAAGGGGTTGCCAATCCCTACACGGCCACTTATGAGAGTGAGATCTAATAGATATGACAAGATAATATTTTTGGTATTTTTATGATAAAGATGCAAAGTAAAATAAAAGGCAATGAAAATTACTAAGTATTGGAAGATTAATATGATGAAGATAGACCCGGGGACCATAGGTTTCACTAGTGGCTTCTCTCAAGAGCATAGGTATTTTACGGTGGGTGAACAAATTACTGTTGAGCAATTGACAGAATTGAGCATAGTTATGAGAATATCTAGGTATGATCATGTATATAGGCATCACGTCCAAGACAAGTAGACCGACTCCTGCCTGCATCTACTACTATTAGTCCACACATCGACCGCTATCCAGCATGCATCTAGAGTATTAAGTTCATAAGAACAGAGTAACGCCTTAAGCAAGATGACATGATGTAGAGGGATAAATTCATGCAATATGATAAAACCCCATCTTGTTATCCTCGATGGCAACAATACAATACGTGCATTGCTGCCCCTACTATCACTCTGAAAGGACACCGCAAGATTGAACCCAAAGCTAAGCACTTCTCCCATTGCAAGAAAGATCAATCTAGTAGGCCAAACCAAACTGATAATTCAAAGAGACTTGCAAAGATAACCAATCATATAAAAAGAATTCAGAGAAGATTCAAATATTTTTCATAGATAAACTTGATCATAAACCCACAATTCATCGGTCTCAACAAACACACCGCAAAAGAAGATTACATCAAATAGATCTCCACAAGAGAGGGGGAGAACTTTGTATTGAGATCCAAAAAGAGAGAAAAAGCCATCTAGCTAATAACTATGGACTGTAGGTCTGAGGTAAACTACTCACACTTCATCGGAGAGCCTATGGTGTTAATGTAGAAGCCCTCTGTGATCGATGCCCCCTCCGGCGAAGCTCCGGAACAGGCCCCAAGATGGGATCCCATGGATACAAAAAGTTACGGCGGTGAATTAGGGTTTTGGCTCCGTATCTGATCGTTTCGGGGTACGTAGGTATATATAGGAGGAAGAAGTACGTCGGTGGAGCAACATGGGCCCCACGAGGGTGGAGGGCGCGCTTGGGGGGTAGGCGCGCCCCCTACCCCGTGGCCTCCCTGTTGGTTGCTTGACGTAGGGTCCAATCTCCTGGATCATGTTCGGTGAGAAAATCACGTTCCCAAAGGTTTCATTTTGTTTGGACTCCGTTTGATATTCCTTTTCTTCGAAACCCTAAAATAGGCAAAAAAAACAGCAATTCTGGGCTGGGCCTCCGGTTAGTAGGTTAGTCCCAAAAATAATATAAAAGTGTATAATAAATCCCAATAATGTCCAAAACAATAGATAATATATCATGGAGCAATCAAAATTTATAGATACGTTGGAGACGTATCAAGCATCCCCAAGCTTAATTCCTGCTCGTCCTCGAGTAGGTAAATGATAAAAACAGAATTTTTGATGTAGAATGCTACTTGGCATAATTTCAATGTAATTCTTCTTAATTTTGGTATGAATATTCAGATCCGAAAGATTCAAGACAAAAGTTTAATATTGACATAGAAATAATAATACTTCAAGCATACTAACTAAGCAATTATGTCTCTTCAAAATAACATGGCCAAAGAAAGTTATCCCGACAAAATCATATAGTCTGGCTATGCTCTATCTTCACCACACAAAGTATTTAAATCATGCACAACCCCGATGACAAGCCAAGCAATTGTTTCATACTTTTGACATTCTCAAAACTTTTTCAATCTTCACGCAATACATGAGCGTGAGCCATGGACATAGCACTATAGGTGGAATAGAATGGTGGTTATGGAGAGACAAAAAGGAGAAGATAGTCTCACATCAACTAGGCGTATCAGCGGGCTATGGAGATGCCCATCAATAGATATCAATGTGAGTGAGTAGGGATTGCCATGCAACGGATGCACTAGAGCTATAAGTATATGAAAGCTCAAAAAGAAACTAAGTGGGTGTGGATCCAACTTGCTTGCTCACGAAGACCTAGGGCATTTTGAGGAAGCCCATCATTGGAATATTCAAGCCAAGTTATGTAATGAGAAATTCCCACTAGTATATGAAAGTGATAACATAGGAGACTCTCTATCATGAAGATCATGCTGCTACTTTGAAGCACAAGTGCGGTAAAAGGATAGTAACATTGTCCCTTCTCTCTTTTTCTCTCATTTTTTTATTTGGGCCTTTTCTCTTCTTTTTTATGGCCTCTTTTTTTCGTCCGGAGTCTCATCCCGACTTGTGGGGGAATCATAGTCTCCATCATCCTTTCCTCACTTGGGACAATGCTCTAATAATGATGATCATCACACTTTTATTTATTTTTTACAACTCAAGAATTACAGCTCGATACTTAGAACAAAATATGACTCTATGTGAATGCCTCCGGCGGTGTACCGGGATATGCAATGACTCATGAGTGACATGTATGAAAGAATTATGAACGGTGGCTTTGCCACAAATACAATGTCAACTACATGATCATGCAAAGCAATATGGCAATGATGGAGCGTGTCATAGTAAACAGAACGGTGGAAAGTTGCATGGCAATATATCTCGGAATGGCTATGGAAATGCCATGATAGGTAGGTATGGTGGCTGTTTTGAGGAAGGTATATGGTGGGTGTATGATACCGGCGAAAGGTGCGCGGTATTAGAGAGGCTAGCAATGGTGGAAGGGTGAGAGTGTGTATGACCCATGGACTCAACATTAGTCATAAAGAACTCATATACTTATTGCAAAAATCTACAAGTTATCAAAGAAAAGTATTACGCGCATGCTCCTAGGGGGTTAGATTGGTAGGAAAAGACCATTGCTTGTCCCCGACCGCCACTCATAAGGAAGACAATCAATAAATAAATCATGCTCTGACTTCATCACATAACGGTTCAACACGAACTTTAACAGAAGTATTTCTCAAATTCACAACTACTCAACTAGCATGACTCTAATATCACCATCTCCATATCTCAAAACAATTATCAAGTATCAAACTTCTCTTAGTATTCAACACACTCATAAGAGAATTTTATTATTAATCTTGTATACCTAGCATATTAGGATTATTTAAGAAAATTACCATGCTATTTAAGACTCTCAAAATAATCTAAGTGAATCATGAGAGATCAATAGTTTCTATAAAAAAATCCACCACCATGCTCTAAAAGATATAAGTGAATTATTAGAGCAAAACTATATAACTCAAAAGATATAAGTGAAGCACATAGAGTATTCTAATAATTTCCGAATCATGTGTGTCTCTCTCAAAAGGTGTGTAAAGCAAGGATGATTGTGGTAAACTAACAAATAAAGACTCAAGTCATACAAGACGCTCCAAGCAAAACACATATCATGTGGTGAATAAAAATATAGCTCCAAGTAAAGTTACCGATAGAAGTAGACGAAAGAGGGGCTGCCTTCTGGGGCATCCCCAAGCTTTGGCTTTTAGGTGTCCTTAGATTATCTTGGGGGTTCCATGGGCATCCCAAATCTTAGGCTCTTGCCACTCCTTGTTCCATAATCCATCAAATCCTTACCCAAAACTTGAAAACTTCACAACACAAAACTTAAAGTAGAAAATCTCGTGAGCTCCGTTAGTGAAAGAAAACAAAAGACCACTTCAAGGTACTGTAATGAACTCATTCTTTATTTATATTGGTGTTAAACCTACTGTATTCCAACTTCTCTATGGTTTATAAACTATTTTACTAGCCATAGACTCATCAAAATAAGCAAACAACACACGAAAAACAGAATCTGTCAAAAACAGAACAATCTGTAGTAATCTGTAGTTAGCGCAAGATCTGGAACCCCAAAAATTCTAAAATAAATTTCTGGACGTGAGTAATTTATCTTTTAATCATCTGAAAAAATAATTAACTAAATAGCACTTTCCAAATAAAAATGGCATCAGTTCTTGTGAGCGCTAAAGTTAATGTTTTTACATCAAGATTAACATGACTTTCCCCAAGTCTTCCCAATGGTTCTACTTGGCACAAACAATAATTAAACACAAAAAACACAACAAAAACATAGGATAGATAAATTATTTATTACTAAAAAGGAACAAAAAGCAAGGAATAAAAATAAAATTGGGTTGCCTCCCAACAAGCGCTACCGTTTAACGCCCCTAGCTAGGCATAAAAAGCAAAGATAGTTCTAGGTATTGCCATCTTTGGTAGGCAATCCATAAGTGGCTCTCATAATATATTCATAAGGTAAATTAATTTTCTTTCTAGGAAAGTGTTCCATGCCTTTTCTTAATGGAAATTGGAATCTAATATTTCCTTCCTTCATATCAATAATTGCACCAATCGTTCTATGGAAAGGTCTACCAAGAATAATAGAACATCAAGGATTGCAATCTATATCAAGAACGGTAAAATATACGGGCACATAATTCCTATTTGCAACAATAAGAACATCATTAATTCTTCCCATAGGTTTCTTAATAGTGGAATCCGCAAGGTGCAAGTTTAGAGAGCAATCATCAAAATCACGGAAACCTAAGAAATCACACAAAGTCTTTGGAATCATGGAAACACTAGCACCAAAATCACACAAAGCATAGAATTCATGACCTTTAATTTTAATTTTAATAGTAGGTTCCCACTCATAAAAAAGTTTTCTAGGGATAGAAATTTCCAACTCAAGTTTTTCTTCATAAGATTGCATCGAAGCATCAACGATATGTTTGGTAAAAGCTTTATTTTGGCTATAAGCATGAGGAGAATTTAGCACGGATTGCAACAAGGAAATACAATCTATCAAATAGCAATTATCGTAATTAAATCCCTTGAAATCCAAAATAGTAGGTTCATTAACATCTAGAATTTTGATCTCTTCAATCCCACTTTTATCAAATTTAGCATCAAGATCTAGAACCTTTTAATTTTTAGAACGCCTTCTAGGTAAAGGTGGATTATATTCAGTCCCATCATTATCAAGATTCATATTGCAAAACAAAGATTTAATAGGGGACACATCAATAACTTTTAGATCTCATCATGGAAACTAGAAGAACACGCTCTTATAAAGGAATCTTTCTTAGCATGCATCCTAGCGGTTCTTTCTTTGCACTCATCAATGGAAATTCTCATGTCTTTTAGAGACTCATTGATATCATGCTTAGGTGTAATAGATCTATGTTTCAAAGAATCAACATCAAGAGAAATTATATCAACGTTCCTAGCCAACTCATCAATCTTAAGCAATTTCTCTCCAATCAAAGCATTGAAATTCTTTTGCGAAGTAATAAATTCTTTAATATTAGATTTCAAATCAAAGGGAATTTTATTAAAATTTCCATAAGAATTGTTGTAGGAATTACCATAATTATTAGAGGAATTACTAGGATAAGGCATAGGATTAAAGTTTCCTCTATACACGTTGTTACCAAAATTGTTCCTACCAACAAAATTCACATCCATAGATTCATTATTATTCTCAATCAAAGTAGACAAAGGCATATCATTAGGATCAGAAGAAACACTTTTATTAGCAAATAATTTCATAAGTTCATCCATATTTCCACTCAAAACATTAATTTCTTCTATCGCATGCACTTTCTTATTAGTAGATCTTTTAGTGTGCCATTGAGAATAATTAACCTTAATATTATCTAGGAGTTTAGTAGCTTCTCCTAAAGTGATTTCCATAAAAGTTCCTCCCGCGGCCGAATCTAAAAGATTTCTAGAAGCAAAATTCAATCTGGCATAAAAACTTTGTATAATCATCCACAAATTTAAACCATGAGTAGGGCAATTACGTATCATTAATTTCATCCCCTCCCAAGGTTGTGCAACATGTTCATGATCAAGTTGCTTAAAATTCATAATATCGTTTCTAAGAGAGATGATCTTAGCGGGAGGAAAATACTTAGATATAAAAGCATCTTTGCACTTATTCCAAGAATCAATACTATTTTTAGGCAAAGACGAATATCAAGCTTTACCACGATCTCTAAGCGAAAAAGGAAATAGCTTCAATTTAACAATATTGTTATCCACATCTTTCTCCTTTTGCATATCACACAAATCAACGAAGCTATTTAGATGGGTAGCGGCATCTTCACTAGGAAGGCCGGAAAACGGATCTTTCATGACAAGATTCAGCAAGGCAGGATTAATTTCACAAGATTCAGCATCGGTAAGAGGAGCAATCGGAGTGCTAATAAAATCATTGTTGTTGGTATTGGTAAGTCACACAATTTAGTGTTATCTTGAGCCATCGTGACAAGCAAGCAATCCAACACACAAGCAAACAAGAAACAGGCAAATAGAGAAAGAGAGGGAGGATAGAGAGAGAGAGAGGGCGAATAAAACGGCAAGGGTGAAGTGGGGGAGAGGAAAACGAGAGGCAAATGGAAAATAATGTAATGCGGGAGATAAGGGTTTGTGATGGGTACTTGGTATGTTGACTTTTGCGTAGACCTCCCCGGCAACGGCGCCAGAAATCCTTCTTGCTACCTCTTGAGCACTTGCATTGGTTTTCCCTTGAAGAGGAAAGGGTGGTGCAGCAAAGTAGCGTAAGTATTTCCCTCAGTTTTTGAGAACCAAGGTATCAATCCAGTAGGAGGCTACGTGCAAGTCCCTCGCACCTACACAAAACAAATAAATCCTCGCAACCAACGCGATAAGGGGTTGTCAATCCCTACACGGTCACTTACGAGAGTGAGATCTGATAGATATGATAAGGTAATATTTTTTGTATTTTTATGAGAAAGATGCAAAGTAAAATAAAAGGAAATGAAAATAACTAAGTATTGGAAGATTAATATGATGAAGATAGACCTAGGGACCATAGGTTTCACTAGTGGCTTCTCTCAAGAGCATAGGTATTTTACGTTGGGTGAACAAATTACTGTTGAGCAACTCACAGAATTGAGCATAGTTATGAGAATATCTAGGTATGATCATGTATATAGGCATCACGTCCAAGACAAGTAGACAGACTCCTGCCTGCATCTACTACTATTACTCCACACATCGACTGCTATCCAGCATGCATCTAGAGTATTAAGTTCATAAGAACAGAGTAACGCCTTAAGCAAGGTGACATGATGTAGAGGGATAAATTCATGCAATATGATAAAAAACAGCTTGTTATCCTCAATGGCAACAATACAATACGTGCCTTGATGCCCCTACTGTCACTGGGAAAGGACACCGCATGATTGAACCCAAAGCTAAGCACTTCTCCCATTGCAAGAAAGATCAATCTAGTAGGCCAAACCAAACTGATAATTCGAAGAGACTTGCAAAGATAACCAATCATACAAAAAGAATTCAGAGAAGATTCAAATATTGTTCATAGATAAACTTGATCATAAACCCACAATTCATCGGTCTCAACAAACACACCGCAAAAGAAGATTACATCGAATAGATCTCCACAAGAGAGGGGGAGAACTTTGTATTGAGATCCAAAAAGAGAGAAGAAGCCATCTAGCTAATAACTATGGACCCGTAGGTCTGAGGTAAACTACTCACACTTCATCGGAGAGGCTATGGTGTTGATGTAGAAGCCCTCCGTGATCGATGCCCCCTCCGGCGGAGCTCCGGAACAGGCCCCAAGACGGGATCTCGTGGATACAGAAAGTTACGGCGGTGGAATTAGGGTTTTGGCTTCGTATCTTATCGTTTGGGGGTACGTAGGTATATATAGGAGGAAGAAGTACGTCGGTGGAGCAACAGGGGGCCCACGAGGGTGGAGGGTGCGCCTGGGGGGGTAGGCGCGCCCCTACCTCATGGCTCCCTCCTTTGTTTCTTGACATGGGGTCCAAGTCTCCTGGATCATATTTGGTGAGAAAATCACGTTCCCGAAGGTTTCATTCCGTTTGGACTCCGTTTGATATTCCTTTTCTTCGAAACCCTAAAATAGGCAAAAAAAACAGCAATTCTGGGCTGGGCCTCCGGTTAGTAGGTTAGTCCCAAAAATAATATAAAAGTGGATAATAAAGCCCAATAATGTCCAAAACAGTATATAATATAGCATGGAGCAATCAAAAATTATAGATACGTTGGAGACGTATCAGCCTCAAGTCTAGCAATAGGTGCAAAAGTTTCATCGAAATCAATTCCTTCAACCTGTGTGTAGCCTTGAGCTACAAGCTGTGCCTTATTCCTCACCACAAGGCCATTTTCACCTTGCTTGTTGCGGTAGATCCAGTTTGTGCCAATGATATTGTGCTTGAGATGATCTGGATGTTTGACGAGTTCCCAGACGTTGTTGAGCTCGAATTGATGTAATTCCTCTTGCATAGCTTGAATCCGCTCAGGCTCTAGAAATGCTTGATCTACCTTAGTGGGCTCTATGATAGAGACGAAAGCAAAGTGCCCACAAAAGTTAGATAAATGTAAAGCTCTTGAGCGTGTGAGAGGACCTGGAATGTTGATGTCGCTGATGATTTTCTCAATTTGCACTTCATTTGCAACGCGAGGATGAGCGGGTTGACATTGAGGAATTTGATCAACATTTTCTTCAGCACCATTTTCCTCAGGTGCATCAGCATGACGTTCTTCATGTTCTGGAATGACTTCTTCAGCAAATTCTTCAGTAGGAATGACATCCTTAGTAGCCTTAAACTTAATAGATTCCTCAGGAGGTATTACATCTGTCACAGGAGGTAGGTGCTCTCTTTGCGAGCCATTAGTTTCATCGAACCGCACATCTACAGTTTCAACAACCTTGTGGTGACAGGTGTTGAAGACTCTGTAGGTGTGCGAGTCCTTACCATAACCGAGCATAAAACCTTCATGTGCTTTCGGTGCAAATTTAGAACTATGATGAGGATCTCTAATCCAACATTTAGCATCGAAGACTTTGAATTAACTCACATTGGGTTTCTTGTCAGTGAGGAGTTCATCTGCGGTCTTCTTGAAGAATTTGTGAAGATATACCCTGTTGATGATGTGGCACGCAGTATCAATTGCCTCAGGCCAAAAGCAAGGAGGCGTCTTGTACTCATCAAGCATAGTGTGAGCCATCTCAACAAGAGCCATGTTCTTGCGCTCCACGACGCCATTTTGCTGAGGAGTCTAAGGAGCAGATAACTCATGAGTAATACCAAGTTCATCAAGATAGTCATCAAGACTAGTGTTCTTGAACTCAGTTCCATTATCACTTCTGATGTGCTTGATCTTCACACCAAAGTTGGTTCAAGCCCTCGAGGAAAATCGTTTGAAGACTTCCTGCAATTCAGTTTTGTAAGTGATGATATGCACCCATGTATGTCGAGAATAATCATCAACAATGACAAAGCCATATAAAGATGCAGCATTAGTAAATGTGGCATAGTGAGTAGGGCCAAAGAGATCCATGTGAAGCAATTCAAATGGTCGAGTACTAGTCATGATAGTCTTTGCTGGATGCTTGGCCTTGGTCATCTTTCCAGCTTCACATGCTCCACACAAATGGTCCTTGAGGAATTTGACATTCTCAATGCCAATGACATGCTTCTTCTTAGTGAGCGTGTGCAAATTCCTCATGCCAGCATGACCAAGTCGATGATGCCATAGCCAGCCTTCTGAAGCTTTTGCAAGTAGACATGTAGCAGGTTGTGGTCCTGTAGAGAAATCAACAATATACAAATCTCCTCTCCTAAAGCCTTCGAAAACTTTGGAATTGTCAGCTTCCATGATCACAACACAAGGATACCTGCCAAAGACAACAACCATATAAAGATCACAAAGCATTGAGACAGACATAAGGTTGAATCCTAAGGACTCGACAAGCATGACTTTGTCCATGTGTCGATCATTTGAGATTGCAACCTTACCTAGACCCAATACCTTGCTTTTGGCTTTGTCAGCGTAGGTGATATGCTTCAGATGTGATGGAGATAAAGCAGAGTCCATCAATAAGCTCATGTCACCAGTCATTTGATTTGTACACCCAGTATCAAGGACTCACTCAGTGGCTTTGGGTTGATCATCCTGCAGATGAATTAGTGCAACTTATGAACTCATATACTTCAGCAGTGAAGAATATGGTATCAATTTCATCAAGCAATAGAACAGATAAAGAAGTATAAGGACGTGAGAAATGAAAATTCATTTATTCATGATTAGCTTGCATCCTTTCAAGCATATTCAGGTCTCCAGCAAATTCTTCAGACGATTAAGTTCGTCTGGAGACCTGATCCTGCATAAGAGATTAGTTCTTTTTCTTCACCACCCACATCTGAAGGGGTGGCAAAGAGTTCATCATTCTGCGAGCTCGATAAGAGAAAGGTGGCATAGATGCCAATCCACTTTGTTTCACATAAGAGGGGTTAGGGTAAGCATAAGAGTAAGTAGAGAAATTCTTTGAGGACTTATGAACATAATGATTTGAAGAATAATGCGCATATCCATAATCCTTAAATCTTCCCTGCGAAACAGACGGGTTAGCACGATGATGTTCATATGAGGACTTTGATCCTTTTGAGGAATTTGGTCCATATGAATAATTTGATCTGGGTTCCTATTCTTCACAGGTGGTGTCATGTGCTACCTCTTGAGCACTTGCGTTGGTTTTCCCTTGAAGAGGAAAGGGTGGTGCAGCAAGTAGCGTAAGTATTTCCCGCAGTTTTTTAGAACCAAGGTATCAATCCAGTAGGAGGCTACGTGCAAGTCCCTCGCACCTACACAAAAAAAATAAATCCTCGCAACCAACACGATAAGGGGTTGTCAATCCCTACACGGTCACTTACGAGAGTGAGATCTGATAGATATGATAAGATGATATTTTTGGTATTTTTATGATAAAGATGCAAAGTAAAATAAAAGGCAATGAAAATAACTAACTATTGGAAGATTAATATGATGAAGATAGACCCGGGGACCATAGGTTTCACTAGTGGCTTCTCTCAAGAGCATAGGTATTTTATGGTGGGTGAACAAATTACTGTTGAGCAATTGATAGAATTGAGCATAGTTATGAGAATATCTAGGTATGATCATGTATATAGGCATCACATCCAAGACAAGTAGACCGACTCCTGCCTGCATCTACTACTATTACTCCACACATCGACCGCTATCCAGCATGCATCTAGAGTATTAAGTTCATAAGAACAGAGTAACGCCTTAAGCAAGATGACATGATGTAGAGGGATAAATTCATGCAATATGATAAAAAAAAACCATCTTGTTATCCTCGATTGCAACAATACAATACGTGCCTTGCTGCCCCTACTGTCACTGGGAAAGGACACGGCAAGATTGAACCCAAAGCTAAGCACTTCTCCCATTGCAAGAAACGTCAATCTAGTAGGCCAAACCAAACTGATAATTCAAAGAGACTTGCAAATATAACTAATCATACATAAAAGAATTCAGAGAATATTCAAATATTGTTCATAGATAAACTTGATCATAAACCCACAATTCAACAGTCTCAACAAACACACCGCAAAAGAAGATTACATCGAATAGATCTCCACAAGAGAGGGGAGAACTTTGTATTGAGATCCAAAAAGAGAGAAGAAGCCATCTAGCTAATAACTACGGACCCGTAGGTTTGAGGTAAACTACTCACACTTCATTGGAGAGCCTATGGTGTTGATGTAGAAGCCCTCCGTGATCGATGCCCCCTCCGGCGAAGCTCCGGAACAGGCCTGTAGGATCGAAAGTATGTCTAGAGGGGGGTGATTAGACTACTTGACCAAATAAAAACTTAACCTTTTCCCAATTTTAGTTCTTGGCAGATTTTAGCTATTTTAGGACAAGTCAAGCAATCATCACACAATTCAAGCAAGCATGCAAAGAGTATATTGGCAGCGGAAAGTAAAGCATGCAACTTGCAAGAATGTAAAGGGAAGGGTTTGGAGAATTCAAACGCTATTGGAGACACAGATGTTTTTCCCGTGGTTCGGATAGGTGGTGCTATCCTACATCCACGTTGATGGAGACTTCAACCCACGAAGGGTAACCGGTTGCGCGAGTCCACACAGGGCTCCACCCAAGGGCAACGGTTGCGCGAGTCCACACAGGGCTCCACCCACGAAGGGTCCACGAAGAAGCAACCACCCACAACGGGTCCACGAAGAAGCAACCTTGTCTATCCCACCATGGCCATCGCCCACGAAGGACTTGCCTCACTAGCGGTAGATCTTCACGAAGTAGGCGATCTCCTTGCCCTTACAAACTCCTTGGTTCAACTCCACAATCTTGTCGGAGGCTCCCAAGTGACACCTAGCCAATCTAGGAGACACCACTCTCCAAGAAGTAACAAATGGTGTGTAGGTAACGAACTCCTTGCTCTTGTGCTTCAAATGATAGTCTCCCCAACACTCAACTCTCTCTCATAGGATTTGGATTTTGTGGAAAGAAGATTTGAGTGGAAAGCAACTTGGGAAGGCTAGAGATCAAGATTCATATGGTAGGAATGGAATGTCTTGGTCTCAACACATGAGTAGGTGGTTCTCTCTCAGAACATATGAGTTGGAATGGTGTGTGTGTTCTGATGGCTCTCTCACTGAATGAGAAGAAGGTGGAGGGGTATATATAGCCTCCACACAAAATCCAACCGTTACACAGTTTTCCAATCTCGGTGGGACCGAATCAATAAACTCGGTCGGACCAAAAATGTAAACCTAGTGACCGTTAGAGATTTTCGGTGGGACTGACATGCAACTCGGTAGGACCGATATGGTTAGGGTTTGGCCATAACGTAATCTCGGTGAGACCGATTACACAAACTCGGTGAGACCGAATTTGGTAATTAGCTAACCAGAGAGTTGGTCAGGAAAACTCGGTGGGACCGATTTGCTCTTTCGGTGAGACCGAGTGGAACTCGGTGAGACCGAAAAGTTACAAAGGGGAAACACTGAGTTTACATTGCAATCTCGGTGGGACCGATTCGCTCTTTCGGTGGGACCGAAAAGTTACAAAAGGGAAACAGAGAGTTTGCAACCCCATCTCGGTGAGACCGAGATCCTTATCGGTAGAACCGAATTGCTAGGGTTTGGCAGTGGCTAATGACAAGTGAAACTCGGTGGTGCCGGATAGGAAGAATCGGTAGGACCGAGTTTGGCTTAGGGTTTAGGTCATATGTGGATATGGGAAAGTAGTTGAGGATTTTGGAGCATATCATTAAGCACATGAAGCAAGAGGCTCATTAAGCAACACCTCATCCCTCCTTAATAGTATTGGCTTTTCCTAAAGACTCAATGCGATCTTGGATCACTAATATAAAATGAAGAGTCTTGAGCTTTTGAGCTTGAGCCAATCCTTTATCCTTAGCATTTTGAGGGTTCCACTTTCACATCCATGCCATGCCAATCATTGAGCTTTCCTGAAATAATTATCTTGGAATAGTATTAGCTCAATGAGCTATATGTTGTTATGAATTACCAAAACCACCTAGGGATAGTTGCACTTTCAATCTCCCCCCTTTTGGTAATTGATGACAACATATAGATCAAAGCTTCGACAAAAGATAATAATCATGAAATATATCGTCGCTTTGAGAAGTATGTGATAAGTAAGAGCTCCCCCTAAATTTGTGCATATTTAAAATTTGCTTTGGACTGCAAATGCACAAAGAGTTAGAGTCATGGGTTACTCTTCCATGTCACATACATCTTGGTGGAGCGCTCAAAATGATAAGAATGAAATACATGCACTCATCACCAAGAATAATGAATGATCACACAAGATAGATAGGATAATGGCATTAAGCAAGCATTAAGTGTAGCTTATGATCAAACATATGATCATCAATGTCTCACAAATAATGACGTAGTATCAAGCACTCAAAAGCAGATAAGTTCAAAAAACCACCAAATAAAGCAAGAGAGAAAAGCAACACACTCTCTCTCGAAGCCTATGATCTATACATCTTCTCCCCCTTTGGCAACAAGTTACCAAAAAGTTCCTAGAAAATGCATAGCACTAGATCGACGCTCAGGCTTGATCTTCAGGTGGTGGTGGAGTCCGGAGCACTCCAAGGACGAAGCCTTCGGTAGACGTGGTCGGAGTCGAGGCTGAAGTGGATGCTGGAGCTGGTGGAACTGAGGCTGTGGCTGGTGCAGACGTTGTAGCTCTGGTGTCAGCAACTGGCAGTGCAGACGACCTCGGACCTCGTGGCACCCTCGCAAAAGCATCAGTCGTGGTCCTGCCTCTCCTCTCATTCATGTCCTCCTGGAGCTGCTCCACGGCAGTCTGTATCTCTGTCACCTTGATGTCCAAGTCATAGAACCTCTGTTCCATGATCCTCTCTAAACTCGCCTGGTTCTGAGTCAGGGTGGCTATACTCTGCTCAATCCGCAGGGTGGACGCAATCAGGTAACCAAGCTGCTCTTGTTTGGTTTTCAGGAAGTAATCAGATGCCTCCGCTTGAGTAGGCATCCTGGCAGCTTTCTCCTTCTTCGCCTTCTCCTTCTGAGCTTGTGCATGGGCAGATGATGGTTCATTCTCAGTCATAACAACTTGATTATCTTCGAAATCTGGACGGATGGGCAGGTGTTCCTTATCCAACAAATATACGCCCGTGCCCATCTTGGAGTTGATGAGCTCCTGAATCTGAGGGGCATATCCACAGCTCCTCTTCTGATCTGCCGCAGTCCTTTTGATTGTTTCCACTATGAGGCTCATGACTTTGAATTTTTGAGGCACGTCAAAGACATGAAGCAAACTGATCGCGTGACCTCTGATCATCTTGTGATCTCCAGACTTGGGCAGAAGGGTGTGCCTAAGGATCCAGTTGATCGTAGGCAATCCTGATAGCAGATAATGCACTGAGCCAAACTTGAACGTGTCAAGTGCTTCATTCGAAATCTCCTTGTACATGTTGGACATGGAGTTGTGGTCCATCTTTTTCTTGGCATAAATGTCCAAGTCATCTGCTTGCTCCTCTGGGGCATTGATCAGCTTCGCCCATTCCTCAACAGTAGAGTGGTACCTTGTACCCTCTGACATCCATGTGATCCTGCCGTCCGGATAAAAGTGTGCTATGGAGTAGAATTGCATGATTAGCTCCTCGTTCCACTTTGTGAGCTTCTGCCCAACAAAGTCTGCAACTCCACACGCACTAAAGCTGTCAAATACTCCAGGGTAGTACTCTTCATTGTCCTTGATATAGGTCCAGTCGACCCATCTCATGTCACATACAATTGGCTTCTTGTCAAGTAGCACTGTCTCATAGAAATCCTGCTGCTCCTTGGTATGAAACATGTAGTCCACTACAGTCCTTCTCCTAGAAGCATATGGATCTGCTTCTCTCCACTTCCTGAGCCCTGAGTCTCTCCTGAGCTTCATATCCTCAGCCACAGGATGAGCATCGTTGTGGTCTGGGATCTTGGGCTTGAGCTTCCGAAGGACATTTTCTTCCTCATCCTCAGCAACAGTATCAGGCACTGGGGCCTTGTTCTTCTCAGCTGCAGGAATGCTCCTTGTATTTCTCTTAGGTTTTGGCTTGGAGGCAGCTTTGGGCTTAGATGCAGTAGCCCCTGACCTTATGGCATCACCCATTAGCTTGGGTGCCTTGGGCGCTGGTGCAGCTGCATCTTCTTCCTCTTCCTCTTCAATGATGGAAGCTTTGCCAAGCACCCTAGCCACAGTCTTCTTCACCCTCTCCTTCCGTTTCTTGCCCTCAGCTGCAACTGGCTCTTGGGAAGTGGGCTTCTCAGTTGAGGCTCTAGCCTTTGACATGGGCTGCCTGCCTGCCGGCCTTTTGATTTTCAGACCTGGCTTAGTGCCTTGAGCTGGTTCAATTCTCTTGGAAGTGGCCTCTTCCTCTGCCACATAGTCCTCATCTTCAGAGTCTGAAGTTTTCTTCTTACTTTGTCTCGTGGCAGCCTTTGGCAAATTGCTAGGAGTGCTCCTGCTGCCTTCATCAGATGAACTGGAGGGACTAGTGCCCTCACTCATCACCACTTGCTGCTCTGACAGATTCTGGCTATCACTCTGGTCTGACATGCTGCAAACTGACTGCTGACCCTGTGAATAGATTATAGAGGAGATAGAGTGGATGAGCATCACAAAATGCAGATATTTTTGCAAAAAGAATGATCCAAAAACTTAGTTTTAGTTTCCCACTGAAATCATCTCGGATCTATCGATTTTCAAACTCGATGATACCGAAGCAGTTTTGGAACCTAAACTAGTGAACTCGGTAGGACCGAGTCACAGTTCGGTGGCGAGACTGCTAGGGTTTCACTGAGTTCAAAAATCGGTCACACCGATAAGTAATTCTCGGTCAGACCGAGTCTCACTTGTGCAATGGCATAAGCCAAATCGGTGGGACCGAGTTTTTCAACTCGGTGGGTCCGAGATGGTTTCGGCGGAAACCTAAACCTAGAATTTTCGAATCAAACCTAATCTATGAGCGTTTTGACTGGATAGAAGTTCATCAAACGTGGCTAGAAACAATATGATCACAATGTGCTAGGAATTAGATTGAGGAATAGCACAAAGATCAAGTCCATACCCTAGTTCGGCGGGGACTTGCTACGGCGGCAACGGCAGGGCAGAATTCCCGTTAACGGCGATGGAGACCAGCGACTGGAGGCTGCTGGCGGCGAGAAGACGATCCGGAGACCTCAAGGGCAGAGCAGGCTATCGCGCGGGCGAAGGGGTTCGGAGAAATTTCCAATTTTCCCGTGACTATATATAGCCCGACCCTGTCGGTGTGACCGAGTGGAACAACTCGGTGGCACCGAGATTCATAACTGCGTGCAGTTATTGAAACTCGGTGTGACCGAAAGGTTCAAATCGGTTGCACCGAGATCGAAAACCTAGATCAACTTAATGATCTCGGTAGGACCGAAAGTGGAGTGTCAGTCAGACCAAGAATCATAGGAGGTTTTGGAAGTTTAAGTCTATGACGAATCGGGGACTCCGAGCGCTCCTCACACAGAGTGATTCGAATCTGACTTGATCAAATTTTGTGATGCAGCATGAATATAGTTTGAGACGAGAAAAGCATAGATAGCTAGAGGAGGTTCTTAGGCATTCTTGTCCATCCACTTGGCAAAAAGAAATAAAGCCGAACAATCAAAAACAACAAGTGGATGTCCTCGAATGAGTAAAATATGCGACCAGCATGCTCACACAATAAGATGGCAAATGAAATATGTGGCAAGGCATGCACAACTAATTCTAGCATCTATCAAGCAATTTGCGATGACTAGGTCATCTATATATGAGTATATTGACTTAGGAGTCAAGTGAGAACACTTGATCATAGGTCATACTCATCGTTTAAGCTCAAGTGGGGTTACCACTTTTACATAAAGCATTGTTGTGTTCACATCTTTAGAGTTGCTTTAGCTCAAGTCTTAGAGTAAAGCTCCCCCTAGATGTGATATCCCCCCTAAGAGGGATGAACTAACCTTGGGTTTTGTCGATGATGACTTCATGTAGATATTGAAGATGTGGATGCTCAATGTTGATGTAGATCTCTTGGAGCTATCCATATGAGTGAATTGCACTTTCAATACCTACATGGGTTAGTCCCACAAGGAACAAACAAGGATATCCATAGACATAGAGTGATGCACACAAAAGATGATGTCCATGAAAACTTTTAGGTTACCTTGTCCCTTATCTTACCAACAAGAGGGTTTGTGACTCCTTGAACTAGTGCAAGATGTGGAAGTTGATTGCACTTGTTCTTGCCAAAATGATAAGAGTGAAGTATGTTGGCGGAGTCACCCTCAAGAACTCTCTAGTTCTTCTTCTTTTGGATCCACATCATCTTGATGGGAATCCTTGGAGTTGTAGTCGTACTTGATGAAGTGGAACTTGAAGTAGTCTTGGGAATCCACTTGACTAAGGTCTTAGGAGCTTCTTCAAATGCATCAATTTCCTCTTGAAGCTTGTCCTTGCCTTTTTGCTCGTAGTCTTGTGGTGGAAGATCATCTTGAGCTTGTGTCCCCTTGAAAGAAGTATACTTCTCTTGTTGAGGGACAAACTTTGTCTTGGGGTATTGATCTTCTTCCCACTCAACTCCATTGGCATTGAACTTTCGTTCAAAACCAACACCTTGATTCTTCCGGTGCATTCCTTGCTTGCGCACAATTTCCTCGAATTGCTTACTCCCGGCAAGGCTTTTGTACACTCCTTTCTCTATAATTACCTTCAATAAGCTATTTTCTTGCTCAAGTGTAACTTGGCTAAGAGAATCATTAGTGGAATCAAGAGAACTACTAGAAGCAACAATATTGGATTTAGCATGATCATTGTTACTACTAGAGGAAGAATCTTTCTTGTTAGACTTGACTTGAGGCATGTAAGTGGATAAGAGTAAACGCTTGGCAATGTAAGAAGAACTTTTCTTGCGGAGATCATCATTGATTGCCTTTAAGAACTCATGCTCTTGCTCAAGATTGAGCTTTTCAAAGCGTAGTTTCTCATGAGCTCTTAAAAGTTCTCGATGATCTTCGAAGATAGTGTCATGAGATAACTTAAGAGTTTTTAGTTCTTTAGTTAGAGCCTCAATCTTCTCCTTATCATTGTCATTCGTTTTATCTTGATTAGCATGATTAATTGGTCTTTCATCATAGTATTCATCACTAGAGTTGTCACCAAGCAAATCATCACCTAACAAGTCATCTTCATCACTATTGAAATCAACATACTCGGGGTGTGTTACCTTAGGACCTTTGGCCATGAAGCATCTTCCAATTCCTTCATTTGGTGAGTCAAATATGTCGTAGGAGTTGGTTGACACAAGTGCTAGACCGGCAACACCTTCATCTTGAGTATCTTCGCAGTCGGAGTGATAACTTCTCACGGAGTGGCTGTCGGAGTCGGAGCCGGATACCCATTCACCAACATGAGCTTGATGTCTTCGTCTTGTGTAGCTCCTTAATGATTTTTCCTTCCTTTCCGAATCCTTGCTTCTCCGTGAGTATCTTCATTCATAACGATCATCTCTACTCCTTCTCTCTCTTGGTGGTGATCCTTTGCTTCTTCTTTTTGGAGAATCTTATCTTCTCTTGTAGGGAGCCGTACACTCATTGGAATTGTGTCCGGGTCTTCCACAATTGTAACAGTTTCGCTCTCGACTAGAAGATCTTTTGTCATTGTAGGACCTTGACTTGGAGCTTCTATATTTGCTTCCACTCTTGTAGAACTTGTTGAAGTTCTTCACCATTAAGCTCAATTCTTCATTGAAGTCTTGTTTCTCACTGGATGATGTAGGGGCTTCACATGAGGCTTTATAGGCACCACTTGATTTGTTGTGAAGTTCCTCTTTATCCTTAAGTGACATCTCATGAGCAACAATTCTTCCAATCACCTCCGTTGGCTTGAGATCTTTGTAATTGGGCATCATTTGGATCAATGTGCACACGGTATCATATTTTCCATCCAAGGCTCTTAGGATCTTCTTGATGATGAATCTATCGGTCATCTCTTCAATTCCTAAGCCGGCAATCTCATTTGTGATGAGAGCAAGCCTAGAGTACATTTCAGCGGCACCTTCACCATCCTTCATCTTGAACTTGTCAAGTTGGCTTTGAATCGCATCCAACTTGGATTCCTTGACGGAGTCGGTACCTTCATGCATATCAATCAAAGTGTCCCAAATTTCCTTTGCATTCTTAAGGCGGCTGATTTTGTTGAATTCTTCGGGGCACAATCCGTTGAAGAGAATATCACAAGCTTGAGCATTGTATTGCAACATCTTCAACTCATCCCGGTAGCTTCACGGTTTGGTTCTCTCCCGTCAAAGAAGTCACCTTGCAAACCAACACACACAATAGCCCAAACAGCGGGGTTATGTCCAAGAATATGCATTTTCATTTTATGCTTCCAACTAGCAAAATTAGTACCATCGAAGTAAGGACCTCTACGGCGATAATTTCCCTCGCTAGACGCCATACTCTCCTAGGTTGTGAAACCAAGGCTATGACCACCAAAAGCTATGGAGATCAAGCAAATGGAGACCAAAGCTCTGATACCACTTGTAGGATCGAAAGTATGTCTAGAGGGGGGTGATTAGACTACTTGACCAAATAAAAACTTAACCTTTTCCCAATTTTAGTTCTTGGCAGATTTTAGCTATTTTAGGACAAGTCAAGCAATCATCACACAATTCAAGCAAGCATGCAAAGAGTATATTGGCAGCGGAAAGTAAAGCATGCAACTTGCAAGAATGTAAAGGGAAGGGGTTTGGAGAATTCAAACGCTATTGGAGACACGGATGTTTTTCCCGTGGTTCGGATAGGTGGTGCTATCCTACATCCACGTTGATGGAGACTTCAACCCACGAAGGGTAACGGTTGCGCGAGTCCACACAGGGCTCCACCCAAGGGCAACGGTTGCGCGAGTCCACACAGGGCTCCACCCACGAAGGGTCCACGAAGAAGCAACCACCCACAAAGGGTCCACGAAGAAGCAACCTTGTCTATCCCACCATGGCCATCGCCCACGAAGGACTTGCCTCACTAGCGGTAGATCTTCACGAAGTAGGCGATCTCCTTGCCCTTACAAACTCCTTGGT
Source organism: Triticum urartu (assembly GCF_003073215.2). Taxonomy (NCBI): domain Eukaryota; kingdom Viridiplantae; phylum Streptophyta; class Magnoliopsida; order Poales; family Poaceae; genus Triticum; species Triticum urartu. Next base: position 117,499,345 of record NC_053023.1, on the reverse strand, counting down.
TCAACTCCACAATCTTGTCGAAGGCTCCCAAGTGACACCTAGCCAATCTAGGAGACACCACTCTCCAAGAAGTAACAAATGGTGTGTAGGTAATGAACTCCTTGCTCTTGTGCTTCAAATGATAGTCTCCCCAACACTCAACTCTCTCTCATAGGATTTGGATTTGGTGGAAAGAAGATTTGAGTGGAAAGCAACTTGGGAAGGCTAGAGATCAAGATTCATATGGTAGGAATGGAATGTCTTGGTCTCAACACATGAGTAGGTGGTTCTCTCTCAGAACATATGAGTTGGAATGGTGTGTGTGTTCTGATGGCTCTCTCACTGAATGAGAAGAAGGTGGAGGGGTATATATAGCCTCCACACAAAATCCAACCATTACACAGTTTTCCAATCTCGGTGGGACCGAATCAATAAACTCGATCGGACCGAAAATGTAAACCTAGTGACCATTAGAGATTTTCGGTGGGACTGACATGCAACTCGGTAGGACCGATATGGTTAGGGTTTGGGCATAACGTAATATCGGTGAGACCGTTTACACAAACTCGGTGAGACCGAATTTGGTAATTAGCTAACCAGAGAGTTGGTCAGGCAAACTCGGTGGGACCGATTTGCTCTTTCGGTGAGACCGAGTGGAACTCGGTGAGACCGAAAAGTTACAAAGGGGAAACACTGAGTTTACATTGCAATCTCGGTGGGACCGATTCGCTCTTTCGGTGGGACCGAAAAGTTACGAAAGGGAAACAGAGAGTTTGCAACCCCATCTCGGTGAGACCGAGATCCTTATCAGTAGAACCGAATTGCTAGGGTTTGGCAGTGGCTAATGACAAGTGAAACTCGGTGGCGCCGGATAGGAAGAATCGGTAGGACCGAGTTTGGTTTAGGGTTTAGGTCATATGTGGATATGGGAAAGTAGTTGAGGATTTTGGAGCATATCATTAAGCACATGAAGCAAGAGGCTCATTAAGCAACACCTCATCCCTCCTTAATAGTATTGGCTTTTCCTAAAGACTCAATGTGATCTTGGATCACTAATATAAAATGAAGAGTCTTGAGCTTTTGAGCTTGAGCCAATCCTTTGTCCTTAGCATTTTGAGGGTTCCACTTTCACATCCATGCCATGCCAATCATTGAGCTTTCCTGAAATAATTATCTTGGAATAGTATTAGCTCAATGAGCTATATGTTGTTATGAATTACCAAAACCACCTAGGGATAGTTGCACTTTCAAGGCCCCAAGATGGGATCTCATGGATACAGAAAGTTACGGCGGTGGAATTAGGGTTTTGGCTCTGTATCTGATTGTTTCGGGGTACGTAGGTATATATAGGAGGAAGAAGTACGTCGGTGGAGCAACAGGGGGCCCACGAGGGTGGAGGGCGCGCCTGGGGGGGTAGGCGCGCCCCCTACCCCATGGCCTCCCTGTTGGTTGCTTGACGTAGGGTCCAAGTCTCCTGGATCATGTTCGCTGAGAAAATCACATTCCCAAAGGTTTCATTTCGTTTGGACTCCGTTTGATATTCCTTTTCTTCGAAACCCTAAAATAGGCAAAAAAACAGTAATTCTGGGCTGGGCCTCCGGTTAGTAGGTTAGTCCCAAAAATAATATAAAAGTGTATAATAAATCCCAATAATGTCCAAAACAATAGATAATATATCATGGAGCAATCAAAATTTATAGATACGTTGGAGACGTATCAAGCATCCCCAAGCTTAATTCCTCCTCGTCCTCGAGTAGGTAAATGATAAAAACAGAATTTTTGATGTAGAATGCTACTTGGCATAATTTCAATGTAATTCTTCTTAATTGTGGTATGAATATTCAGATCTGAAAGATTCAAGACAAAAGTTTAATATTGACATAGAAATAATAATACTTCAAGCATACTAACTAAGCAATTATGTCTCTTCAAAATAACATTGCCAAAGAAAGTTATCCCGACAAAATCATATAGTCTGGCTATGCTCTATCTGTTGGGGAACGTTGCAGAAAACAAAAATTTTCCTACGGTTTCACCAAGATCCATCTATGAGTTCATCTAGCAAAGAGTGATTGGATTGCATCTACATACCTTTGTAGATGACGAGCGGAAGCGTTCAAAGAACGGGGATGAGGTAGTCGAACACGACGTGATCCAAATCACCGGAGATCCTAGCCCCGAACGGACGGCACCTCCGCGTTCAACACACGTACGGTCAGCGTAACGTCTCCTTCTTCTTGATCCAGCAAGAGGGAAGGAGAGGTTGAGGAAGATGGCTCCAGCAGCAGCACGACGGCGTGGTGGTGATGGAGCTGCAGTACTCCGTCAGGGCTTCGCCAAGCGCTATGGAGGAGGAGGAGGTGTTGGAGAGGGAGAAGGAGGCAACCAAAGGCATGGATGAAAAACCCTCCTTCCCCCACTATATATAGGAGGGCCTAGGGGGGGCGCCGGTCCTAGGAGATCCAATTTCCTAGGGGGGCGGCGGCCAAGGGAGGTTTCCCTCCCCCCCCCAAGGCACCTAGGGGTGCCTTCCACTTGTGGGACTCTTCCCCTTGGAAACCCTAGGCGCATGGGCCCCTTGGGGCTGGTGCCCTTGGCCCGTGTAGGCCAAGGCGCACCCCCTTACAGCCCATGTGGCCCCCGGGGCAGGTGGACCCACCCGGTGGACCCCCGGGACCCTTCCGGTGGTCCCGGTACAATACCGGTGACCCCGAAACTTGTCCCGATGGCCGAAACAGCACTTCCTATATATAATTCTTTACCTCCGGACCATTCCAGAACTCCTCGTAACGTCCGGGATCTCATCCGGGACTCCGAACAACATTCGGGTTACTGCATATACATATCCCTACAACCCTAGCGTCACCGAACCTTAAGTGTGTAGACCCTACGGGTTCGGGAGATATGTAGACATGACCGAGACGACTCTCCGGTCAATAACCAACAGCGGGATCTGGATACCCATGTTGGCTCCCACATACTCCACGATGATCTCATCGGATGAACCACGATGTCGAGGATTCAAGCAACCCCGTATACAATTCCCTTTGTCAATCGATATGTTACTTGCCCGAGATTCGATCGTCGGTATCCCAATACCTCGTTCAATCTCGTTACCGGCAAGTCACTTTACTCGTACCGTAATGCATGATCCCGTGACCAGACACTTGGTCACTTTGAGCTCATTATGATGATGCATTACCGAGTGGGCCCAGTGATACCTCTCCGTCATACGGAGTGACAAATCCTAGTCTTGATCCGTGTCAACCCAACAGACACTTTCGGAGATACCCGTAGTCTACCTTTATAGTCACCCAGTTATGTTGTGACGTTTGGTATACCCAAAGCACTCCTACGGTATCCGGGAGTTACATGATCTCATGGTCTAAGGAAAAGATACTTTGACATTGGAAAAACTCTAGCAAACGAACTATACGATCTTTAAGCTATGTTTAGGATTGGGTCTTGTCCATCACATCATTCTCCTAATGATGTGATCTCATTATCAATGACATCCAATGTCCATAGTCAGGAAACCATGACTATCTGTTGATCAACGAGCTAGTCAACTAGAGGCTTACTAGGGACATGTTGGTGTCTGTTATTCACACATGTATTACGATTTCCGGATAACACAATTATAGCATGAATAAAGACAATTATCATGAACAAGGAAATATAATAATAATGCTTTTATTATTGCCTCTAGGGCATATTTCCAACACTATCTTCACCACACAAAGTATTTAAATCATGCACAACCCCGATGACAAGCCAAGCAATTGTTTCATACTTTTGACATTCTCAAAACTTTTTCAATCTTCACGCAATACATGAGCGTGAGCCATGGACATAGCACTATAGGTGGAATAGAATGGTGGTTGTGGAGGAGACAAAAAGGAGAAGATAGTCTCACATCAACTAGGCGTATCAATGGGCTATGGAGATGCCCAACAATAGATATCAATGTGAGTGAGTAGGGATTGCCATGCAACGGATGCACTAGAGCTATAAGTATATGAAAGCTCAAAAAGAAACTAAGTGGGTGTGCATCCAACTTGCTTGCTCACAAAGACCTAGGGCATTTTGAGGAAGCCCATCATTGGAATATGCAAGCCAAGTTCTGTAATGAGAAATTCCCACTAGTATATGAAAGTGATAACATAGGAGACTCTCTATCATAGAGATCATGATGCTACTTTGAAGCACAAGTGTGGTAAAAGGATAGTAGCATTGTCCCTTCTCTCTTTTTCTCTCATTTTTTTTATTTGGGCCTTTCTCTTCTTTTTTTATGGCCTCTTTTTTTCGTCCGGAGTCTCATCCCGACTTGTGGGGGGATCATAGTCTCCATCATCCTTTCCTCACTTGGGACAATGCTCTAATAATGATGATCATCACACTTCTATTTTCTTTCAACTCAAGAATTACAACTCGATACTTAGAACAAAATATGACTCTATGTGAATGCCTCCAGCGGTGTACCGGGATATGCAATGACTCATGAGTGACATGTATGAAAGAATTATGAACGGTGGCTTTGCCACAAATACAATGTCAACTACATGATCATGCAAAGCAATATGTCAAAGATGGAGCGTGTCATAGTAAAAGGAACGGTGGAAAGTTGCATGGCAATATATCTCGGAATGGCTATGGAAATGCCATGATAGGTAGGTATGGTGGCTATTTTGAGGAAGGTATATGGTGGGTGTACGATACCGGCGAAAGGTGCGCGGTATTAGAGAGGCTAGCAATTTCGGAAGGGTGAGAGTGTGTATGATCCATGGACTTAACATTAGTCATAAAGAACTCATATACTTATTGCAAAAATATACAAGTTATCAAAGAAAAGTATTACGTGCATGCTCCTATGGGGATAGATTGGTAGGAATAGACCATCGCTCGTCCCCGACCGCCACTCATAAGGAAGACAATCAATAAATAAATCATGCTCCGACTTCATCACATAGAGGTTCACCATACGTGCATGCTACGGGAATCACAAACTTTAACAGAAGTATTTCTCAAATTCACAACTACTCAACTAGCATGACTCTAATATCACCATCTCCATATCTCAAAACAATTATCAAGTATCAAACTTCTCTTAGTATTCAACACACTCATAAGAGAATTTTATTATTAATCTTGTATACCTAGCATATTAGGATTATTTAAGCAAATTACCATGCTATTTAAGACTCTTAAAATAATCTAAGTGAATCATGAGAGATCAATAGTTTCTATAAAACAAATCCACCACCGTGCTCTAAAAGATATAAGTGAAGTACTAGAGCAAAATTATATAACTCAAAAGATATAAGTGAAGCACATAGAGTATTCTAATAATCTCTGAATCATGTGTGTCTCTCTCAAAAGGTGTGTAAAGCAAGGATGAATGTGGTAAACTAACAAATAAAGACTCAAATCATACAAGACATTCCAAGCAAAACACATATCATGTGGTGAATAAAAATATAGCTCCAAGTAAAGTTACCGATAGAAGTAGACGAAAGAGGGGATGCCTTCAGGGGCATCCCCAAGCTTTGGCTTTTTGGTGTCCTTAGATTATCTTGGGGGTGCCATGGGCATACCAAAGCTTAGGATCTTGCCACTCCTTGTTCCATAATCCATCAAATCTTTACCCAAAACTTGAAAACTTCACAACACAAAACTTAAAGTAGAAAATCTCGTGAGCTCTGTTAGCGAAAGAAAACAAAAGACCATATCAAGGTACTGTAATGAACACATTCTTTATTTATATTGGTTTTAAACCTACTGTATTCCAACTTCTCTATGTGTAGGATCGAAAGTATGTCTAGAGGGGGGTGATTAGACTACTTGACCAAATAAAAATCTATCCTTTTCCCAATTTTAGTCTTTGGCAGATTTTAGCTATCTTAGCACACGTCAAGCAATCTTAACACAATTCAAGCAAGCATGCAAAGAGTCTATGAGCAGTGGAAAGTAAAGCATGCAACTTGCAAGAATGTAAAGGGAAGGGTTTGGAGAATTCAAACGCCATTGGAGACACGGATGTTTTTGTCGTGGTTCCGATAGGTGGTGCTATCGTACATCCACGTTGATGGAGACTTCAACCCACAGAGGGTAACGGTTGCGCGAGTCCATGGAGGGCTCCACCCACGAAGGGTCCACAAAGAAGAAACCTTGTCTATCCCATCATGGCCATCGCCCACGAAGGACTCGCCTCACTAGCGGTAGATCTTCACGAAGTAGGCGATCTCCTTGCCCTTACAAACTCCTTGGTTCAACTCCACAATCTTTGTCGGAGGCTCCCAAGTGATACCTAGCCAATCTGGGAGACACCACTCTCCAAGAAGTAACAAATGGTGTGTTGATGATGAACTCCTTGATCTTGTGCTTCAAATGATAGTCTCCCCAACACTCAACTCTCTCTCACAGGATATGGATTTGGTGGAAAGATGATTTGAGTGGAAAGCAACTTGGGGAAGGCTAGAGATCAAGATTCATATGGTAGGAATGGAATATCTTGGTCTCAACACAAGTGTAGGTGGTTCTCTCTTAGAAAATATAGGTTGGAAGTGTAGGTATGTTCTGATGGCTCTCTCCACAAATGAAGAGTGGGTGGAGGGGTATATAGAGCCTCCACACAAAAACTAACCGTTACACACAATTTACCATTCTCGGTGAGACCGAAGTGAAAAACTTGGTCGGACCGATTTAGTAAACCTAGTGACCGTTAGGGTTTTCGGTGGGACTGATACGCAACTCGGTAGGACCGATATGGTTAGGGTTAGGGCATAACGTAATCTCGGTGTGACCGATTACACAAACTCGGTGGGACCAATTTTGGTAATAAGCTAACCAGAGAGTTGGTCAGGTAAACTCGGTGCGACTGATTGCTCATTTCGGTGGGACCGAAATGTTACGAAAGAGAAACAGAGAGTTTGCATTGCAATCTCGGTGGGACCGATCGCTCATCTCAGTAGGACCGAAACGTTATGAAGGGAAACAGAGAGATTACATCCCCATCTCGGTGTGACCGAAATCCCTATCGGTGAGACCGATTTGCCTAGGGTTTGTGGCAGTGGCTATGACATTTGAAACTCGGTGGCGCCGAATAGAAAGAATCGGTAGGGCCGAGTTTGACTTTTGGTTTAGGTCATATGTGGATGTGGGAAGGTAGTTGAGGGTTTTGGAGCATATCACTAAGCACTATGAAGCAAGAACCTCATTAAACAACACCTCATCCCTCCTTGATAGTATTGGCTTTTCCTATAGACTCAATGTGATCTTGGATCACTAAAATATAAAATGTAGAGTCTTGAGCTTTGATCTTGAGCCAATCTTTTTGTCCTTAACATTTTGAGGGGTCCACATTCCTCATCCATGCCATGCCATTCATTGAGCTTTTCCTGAAATATTAATCTTGGAATAGCATTAGCTCAATGAGCCATATGTTGTTAGGAATTACCAAAACCACCTAGGGATAGTTGCACTTTCACTATGGTTTATAAACTATTTTACTAGCCATAGATTCATCAAAATAAGCAAACAACACACGAAAAATAGAATCTGTCAAAAACAGAACAGTCTGTAGTAATCTGTAGCTAGCGCAAGATCTGGAACCCCAAAAATTCTAAAATAAATTGCTGTAAGTGAGGAATTTATCTATTAATGATCTGCAAAAATAATTAACTAAATATAGCTTTCCAAATAAAAATGGAAGCAGTTCTCGTGAGCGCTAAAGTTTCTGTTTTTTACAGCAGGATTAACAAGACTTTCCCCAAGTCTTCCCAACGGTTCTACTTGGCACAAACACTAATTAAACACATACAAAATCACAACCAAAACATAGGCTAGATAAATTATTTATTAATAAACAAGAGCAAAAAGCAAGGAATAAAAATAAAATTGGGTTGCCTCCCAACAAGCGCTATCGTTTAACGCCCCTAGCTAGGCATAAAAAGCAAGGATAGATCTAGGTATTGTCATCTTTGGTAGGCAATCCATAAGTGGCTCTCATAATAGATTCATAAGGTAATTTAATTTTCTTTCTAGTAAATTGTTCCATGCCTTTCCTTAACGGAAATAGGAATCTAATATTTCCTTCCTTCAAATCAATAATTGCACCAATCATTCTAAGGAAAGGTCTAGCAAGAATAATACGGCATGAAGGATTGCAATCTATATCAAGAACGATAAAATCTACGGGCACAACAATAAGAACATCATTAATTCTTCCCATAGGTTTCTTAATAGTGGAATCCGCAAGGTGCAAGTTTAGAGAGCAATCATCAAAATCACGGAAACCTAACAAATCACACAAAGTCTTTGGAATCATGGAAACACTAGCACCCAAATCACACAAAGCATAGCATTCATGATCTTTAATTTTAATTTTAATAGTATGTTCCCACTCATCATAAAGTTTTCTAGGGATAGAAACTTCCAACTCAAGTTTTTCGTCATAAGATTGCATCAAAGCATCAACTATATGTTTGGTAAAAGCTTTATTTTGACTATAAGCATGAGGAGAATTTAGCACAGATTGCAACAAGGAAATACAATCTATCAAAGAGCAATTATCATAATTAAATCCCTTGAAATCCAAAATAGTAGGTTCATTAACATTTAGAGTTTTGATCTCTTCAATCCCACTTTTATCAAATTTAGCATCAAGATCTAGAAACTCCAAATTTTTAGAATGCCTTCTAGGTAAAGGTGGATCATATTCAGTCCCATCATTATCAAGATTCATATTGCAAAACAAAGATTTAATAGGGGACACGTCAATAACTTTTAGATCTTCATCTTTATTATCATGGAAACTAGAAGAACACACTCTTATAAAGGAATCTTTCTTAGCACGCATCCTAGCGGTTCTTTCTTTGCACTCATCAATGGAAATTCTTATGGCTTTGAGAGACTCATTGATATCATGCTTAGGTGGAATAAATCTAAGTTTCAAAGAATGAACATCAAGAGAAATTCTATCAACGTTCCTAGCCAACTCATGAATCTTAAGCAATTTCTCTTCAATCAAAGCATTGAAATTCTTTTGCGAAGTAATAAATTCTTTAATATTAGATTCAAAATAAGAGGGAATTTTATTAAAATTTCTATAAGAATTTTTGTAGGAATTACCATAATTATTAGAGGAATTACTAGGATAAGGCCTAGGATTAAAGTTTCCTCTATAGACATTGTTACCAAAATTGTTCCTACCAACAAAATTCACATCCATAGATTCATTATTATTCTCAATCAAAGTAGACAAAGGCATATCATTAGGATCAGAAGAAACACTTTTATTAGCAAATAATTTCATAAGTTCATCCATATTTCCACTCAAAACATTAATTTCATCTATCGCATGCACTTTCTTATTAGTAGATCTTTCAGTGTGCCATTGAGAATAATTGACCATAATATTATCTAGGAGTTTAGTAGCTTCTCCTAAAGTGATTTCCATAAAAGTACCTCCCGCGGCCGAATCTAAAAGATTTCTAGAAGCAAAATTCAATCTGGCATAAAAATTTGTATAATCATCCACAAATTTAAACCATGAGTAGGGCAATTACGTATCATTAATTTGATCCCCTCCCAAGCTTGTGGAACATGTTCATGATCAAGTTGCTTAAAATTCATAATATCGTTTCTAAGAGAGATGATCTTAGCGGGAGGAAAATACTTAGAGATAAAAGCATATTTGCACTTATTCCAATAATCAATACTATTTTTAGGCAAAGACAAAAACCAAGCTTTAGCATGATCTCTAAGCGAAAAAGGAAATAGCTTCAATTTAACAATATCGTAATCCACATATTTCTTCTTTTGCATATCACACAAATCAATGAAGCTATTTAGATGGGTAGCGGCATCTTCACTAGGAAGGCCGGAAAACGGATCTTTCATGACAAGATTCAGCAAGGCAACATTAATTTCACAAGATTCAGCATCGGTAAGAGGAGCAATCGGAGTGCTAATAAAATCATTGTTGTTGGTATTGGTAAGTCACACAATTTAGTGTTATCTTGAGCCATCGTGACAAGCAAGCAATCCAACACACAAGCAAACAAGAAACGGGCAAATAGAGAAAGAGAGGGAGGATAGAGAGAGAGGGCGAATAAAACGGCAAGGGTGAAGTGGGGGAGAGGAAAACGAGAGGCAAATGGCAAATAATGTAATGCGGGAGATAAGGGTTTGTGATGGGTACTTGGTATGTTGACTTTTGCATAGACCTCCCCGGCAACGGCGCCAGAAATCCTTCTTGCTACCTCTTGAGCACTTGTGTTGGTTTTCCCTTGAAGAGGGAAGGGTGGTGCAACAAAGTAGCATAAGTATTTCCCTCAGTTTTTGAGATCCAAGGTATCAATCCAGTAGGAGGCTACGCGCAAGTCCCTCGCACCTACACAAAACAAATAAATCCTCGCAACCAACGCGATAAGGGGTTGTCAATCCCTACACTGTCACTTACGAGAGTGAGGTCTGATAGATATGGTAAGATAATATTTTTTGTATTTTTATGATAAAGATGCAAAGTAAAATAAAAGGCAATGAAAATAACTAAGTATTGGAAGATTAATATGATGAAGATAGACCCAGGGACCATAGGTTTCACTAGTGGCTTCTCTCAAGAGCATAGGTATTTTACGGTGGGTGAACAAATTACTGTTGAGCAATTGACAGAATTGAGCATAGTTATGAGAATATCTAGGTATGATCATGTATATAGGCATCACATCTAAGACAAGTAGATCGACTCCTGCCTACATCTACTACTATTACTCCACGCATCGACCGCTATCCAGCATGCATCTAGAGTATTAAGTTCATAAGAACAGAGTAACGCCTTAAGCAAGGTGACATGATGTAGAGGGATAAATTCATGCAATATGATAAAAAAACCAGCTTGTTATCCTCGATGGCAACAATACAATACGTGCCTTGATGCCCCTACTGTCACTGGGAAAGGACACCGCATGATTGAACCCAAAGCTAAGCACTTCTCCCATTGCAAGAAAGATCAATCTAGTAGGCCAAACCAAACTGATAATTCGAAGAGACTTGCAAAGATAACCAATCATACATAAAAGAATTCAGAGAAGATTCAAATATTGTTCATAGATAAACTTGATCATAAACCCACAATTCATCGGTCTCAACAAACACGCCGCAAAAGAAGATTACATCGAATAGATCTCCACAAGAGAGGGGAGAACTTTGTATTGAGATCCAAAAAGAGAGAGGAAGCCATCTAGCTAATAACTACGGACCCGTAGGTTTGAGGTAAACTACTCACACTTCATCGGAAAGGCTATGGTGTTGATGTAGAAGCCCTCCGTGATCGATGCCCCCTCCGGTGGAGCTCCAGAACAGGCCCCAAGATGGGATCTCGTGGATACAGAAAGTTACGATGGTGGAATTAGGGTTTTGGCTCTGTATCTGATTGTTTGGGGGTACGTAGGTATATATATAGGAGGAAGAAGTACGTCGGTGGAGCAAAAGGGGGACCATGAGGGTGGAGGGCGCGCCGGGGGGGGGAGGGGTTAGGCGCGCCCCCTACCTCGTGGTCTCCCTGTTGGTTGCTTGACATAGGGTCCAAGTCTCCTGGATCATGTTCGGTGAGAAAATCACGTTCCCAAAGGTTTCATTCCGTTTGGACTCCGTTTGATATTCCTTCTCTTCAAAACCCTAAAATAGGCAAAAAAAATGCAATTCTGGGCTGGGCCTCCGGTTAGTAGGGTAGTCCCAAAAATAATATAAAAGTGTATAATAAAGCCCAATAATGTCCAAAACAGTAGATAATATAGCATGGAGCAATAAAAAATTATAGATACGTTGGAGACGTATCATCATGATGACATTCACCTGAAGATTTTCAAGGAACCTTTTGGGAACCCAGATTTTCTTCATAGGAGGACCGTTCCTGCATTTAGTGCCAACATATCTAGCAAATACTTCATCATTCTGTGTTTTGAACAGTTTATAATTGGAGTCAAATGACTCATCAGAAGAATATGAAGATTCACATGTAAAACTAGATAGAGTAGATGGATCCACTGAAGGTCCCTTTGCAGCAACCCATGTGGTTTTGGGATACTGCTCAAGTTTCTAGTAGGTCCCATCAGCATTGATTTTCCTCTCAAAGGCAATACCCTCTTTCCTAGGGTTCCTGTTGAGGATCTGCTTTTTAAGCACATCACAAAGAGCGTGATGCCCTTTGAGGCTTTTGTACATGCCTGTCATATACAATTCCTTCAGCCCTGCATCATTAGTGATACTAGCAATGTCCTCAGATGAGGAATTAGTGATAGCAGAGGCAGTTGAAGAATTTGCAGCAATGGAAGTATTTGAGCATTCAGGTGAAGAATTAGCAGTTTCACGTTCAATGCACTTCAAACATGGAGGAACAAATTCATCCTGAGTAGCGCTGATCTGTTGAGAAAGTGATGAATCGCGCTCCTTCTGAAGATCTTCATAACTCACTCTTAACTGCTCAAGATCTTACTTTCTTTGAAGAAATTCATAAGAAAGCTTCTCATGATCAGATAAGAGAGTGTTATGATGACTTTGAAGGGTGTCAAACTTAGATTGAAGTCTCTGAAGACTATCAGCCAAAGCTTTTGACTGATCCATTTCTTCACCCAGCATATCATCGCTTTTATCCAGCATGTATTGAACTTTTTCCAAAGCTCTTTGTTGTTTAGTGGCAAGGGAAGCAAGTTTGACATAACTGGGTCCAAATTCATCACCAGATTCATCATCACTGGACTCAGATAAGTAGCATTCAGTTACCTTGGCACCTTTTGCCATAAGACATGGTGCAGAGGATGATGATTCTGGATTGAAGGTCATAGCCTTGTGCGATTCCATGAATTCTTCGAACCAGGGTTCATGGTGAGATCGATGACCTTCATAGACCTCGGAGAGTCGGTCCCAGATGAGTTTCGCATGGCTGAGATGCATAACGTTCCTAAACTGATTTTTTGACAAGCTGGAGTAGATGATGTCCTTCGCCGTGAGGTTGAGAAGTGTGTATTTGCGAATATCATCAGCCTCCGCCATCTTGCATAGGTCAGTAAGACCAATCTTGGTGACGGTCCAGAGTTCGTTGTTCATCGCCATGAGGCGCTTCTTCATCATGGCCTTCGACTTGGAATAATCATGACCATCAAAGATGGGGCAAGTCACAGCTTCATTCATGTGGTTGACATAACTAAAACTCCAGGCGGTTAAACCAAAATCACACAGAACAAGGGAGTACCTTGCTCTGATATCAATTGAAAGTGCGTTATATCGACTAGAGGGGGGGTGAATAGGCGATTTTTATGAAATCTTCACTGAGAAATTTCAGGGTGAGGAAATTCCTGAGTGAACAACTACTTGCAGCGGAATAAGTACTCAGAAGTAAACATAACAGAACATGAGCATGGTCTTCATGATGAAATGAAAAACAAGCACATAGTATAGAAAGCATAAACACAGGATAACACAAGATGAAGACAAACAGACTGAAGAAATTGAACTGAGGAAATTGAGAAAGTCTTCAGTCAAAGTCTTCAAACAGAAATGAACAAGCTCACTACACAGAAATGAGTAAATGAAAGGGTTGAGGAAATGGAACCAGGTAGCTTGGTGAAGACAATGATTTGGTAGACCAGTTCCAACTACTGTGACAGTTGTACGTCTGGTTAGGGCGGCTAGGTATTTAAACCTGAGGACACACAGTCCCGGACACCCAGTTCTGAACACGCAGTCCAGAACACTCAATCCTCACGGTATTCCCCTTGAGCTAAGGTCACACAGACCTCGCCCAATCACTCGCGGTAAGTCTTCAGGTGACTTCCAAACCTTCAAAGACTCGGTCACTCGATGATCCACAATTTCCTCTTGGATGCTCTAGACCATGGCGCCTAACCGTCTGGAAGATGCACAGTCTTCAAAGGTAACAAGCATCGGATCCACGCAGGATAAATCTCTTCAGTGATGCTCAATCACTTGGGGTTTCTAGGTGTTTGGGTTTGGGTTTTCCTCACTTGATGATTTTCACTCAAAGTCCTCGGAGGATGGGATGCTCTCAAATGACAAGTGTCAGTTTCTCTCAGAGTAGCCAACCAGCTAGTGGTTGTAGGGGCGGCTATTTATAGCCTAGGGAGCAACCCGACATGATAAGACATAAATGCCCTTCAATGTTATGACCGTTAGGTGGGTAGATATTTTGGGACAGCTTGCACATAGCACAACAACGGTCGGATATTTGAGTATCAAATTCCTCAGGGCTATCATGTTCCTCACTGTGTAGGCAATCCGCACTGGCAAATTCCTAACTCCCAGTCAAAACAAATTTCTCAGAGACCAGAAGAACTTTGTCTCTGTCACTGAAGAAATTGACTGAGCTGTATGAGATTTCCAATGACTTCACTTGAAGGGATTGGTAGGTGTAGGATTTGAGTTGAGCATCACTTGGAAATTATTCCTTAGTATTTCCTCGACCCCCTTTAACAGTACGGTGTTTCCTATGACTCAATAAAGAGAAAATGGAACTATGAAAACAAAAGTCTTCACGCTTCATGTTCCTCGAATGAATACCAAGTCTTCAGGATCATGCCAATTTCTTCACTTTCAAAGTCTTCAGAAATCCAAAGTCTTCAGTCGAAGAACTTCATTTTAGGGGTCGACTTTCTCTGTAAATATCAAACTCCTCATAGACTTATAGACCTGTGTACACTCACAAATGCATCAGTCCCTTAACCTATAAGTCTTCAATACAGCAAAATCACTAAGGGGCACTAGATGCACTTACAAAGAGCTTTTCAGCAAGTCCACATACTCAACCATCATTTAGTCTTTCACAATTGCTAACACTCACGCGATATTTATGAGTATGAAGTTTTAATCGGACACAGAGAAAGATAGGGGCTTATAGTTTTGCCTCCCAACCTTTTACCTCAAGGGTAATATCAACAATAATAGTTCATGAAAACTCACATCCAATTAGCTATATATATCTGGATCTTTCCAACACGTTGTGCTTGCCAAAGGATAAAATGTAAAAAGGAAAGTTGAAGATCACGGTGACTCTTATATAAAGTAATAGACAAGAATAAAAGATAGGCCCTTCGCAGTGGGAAGCAGAGGTTGTCATGTGCTTTTATGGTTGGATGCACAAAATCTTAATGCAAAAGAACGTCACTTTATATTGCCACTTGTGACATGGACCTTTATTATGTAGTCCGTCACTTTTATTTCTTCCACATCACAAGATCGTATAAAGCTTATTTTCTCCACACTAATAAGTCATACATATTTAGAGAGAAATTTTTATTGCTTGCAATGATGACAACTTACTTGAAGGATCTTACTCAATCTATAGGTAGATATGGTGGACTCTCATGGCAAAACTGGTTTTAAGGATATCTGGAAGCACAAGTAGTATCTCTACTTGGTGCAAAGAATTTGGCTAGCATGAGAGGGAAAGGCAAGCTCAACATGTTGGATGATCCAAGACAATATAATTTATTTCAGATGTAGGAAAACATAACCCATTACGTTGTCTTCCTTGTCCAACGTCGACTCTTTAGCATGTCATATTTTAATGAGTGCTCACAATCATAAAAGATGTCCAAGATAGTATATTTATATGTGAAAACCTCTCTTTCTTTATTACTTCCTATTAATTGCAACGATGACCAAACCTATGCTTGTCAACTCTCGACAACTTTTATTCATCATACTCTCTATATGTGAAGTCATTACTCTCCATAAGATCCATATGATCTCTTTATTTCTTTTTATCTTTTATTTTATTCCCTCAAGATCATAGCAAGATAATCAAGCCCTTGACTCAACACTAATCTTTATTATAAATAGCTCACGGACTCGATTACATAGAAGGATCATAAAGGAAAACTCAAAACTAAATCATACTAAAACTTTATTCTACTAGATCAAGATATAACCAAAAGGATCGAACTAAGAAAAATGGTAAAGATAAAAGTGATGGTGATACGATACTGGGGCACTCCCCCAAGCTTGGCAGTTGCCAAGGGGAGTGTCGTTACCCATGTGATTATGTCTCCTTCTTTGTTGGTGAAGAAGGTGTTGGTGATGATAGATAATCGCACATCGAGCGTAGGAGATCCTCCAATTTGCGGATAATGCCCTTGAGTGCGATGATATGCTCCTTCAACAAAATATTTTCACTTGTGAGATACTTGTTTTGAATGCGAGCTAACTCAATCATCTTGAAAGCTTCAATATCCATTGGGGTAAAGAGATAGTGATGAGGTTGAAGGATGTCTTCTTCTACTACTGTCGAAACTTGATCCCCCACGGCCTTCTTGATCCCATCATCCTTGTTGATCTCTCCGGGCTCTTCTCTCTTCAGCTCTATCTTCATTAGCCAAGCATCGTTGCCCTCATTGTTGGAAGAGGAAGGAGAAGACATGATGCTTGGCCTTGACAACCCTGACAGAAAACAGCTCGAAACAAAAAACAGAGGATATTTGCGTGATACGGTGGTCAAAACCTTCGGGAGATTATATAATGAATTTTTACCGAACAAAATAAGTATCGTGCAAGAAAACGGAGTACGGAGAGCACACGAGGTGCCCACGAGGCAGGGGGCACGCCCAGGGGCGTAGGGCGCGCCCTCCACCCTCGTGGAAGCCTCGTGTCCTTTCCGGACTACTTCTGATTTTTCTATTTTCTTAAATATTCCAAAACGGAGAAAAATTGCCATTAGAACTGTTTTGGAGTCGGTTTACTTACCGTACCACGTACCTATTCCTTTTCAGAGTCTGAAACTTTATGGAAAGTGTCCCTTATGTATTCCTCCGGGGTTACGGTTTCAATAACATTAGTTTCAACATTTATAGGAGATATGATGTTTGATTCTTTGACCGTTCACCACCCTCGAATTTGTGCCTTCGAAGTTGTTGATTTTTATAGCACCGGAACGATAGACCTCCTCGATGACGTAAGGACCTTCCCATTTAGAGAGGAGTTTTCTTGCAAAAAATGTTAAACGAGAGTTGTATAACAATACATAATCACCTACATTAAACTCACGTTTTTGTATCCTTTTGTCATGCCATCTTTTAACTTTTTTGTTAAACAGTTTGGCTTTCTTGTAAGCCTGGGTTCTCCATTCATCAAGTGAGGTAATGTCAAAAAGCCTCTTCTCACCGGCAAGTTTGAAGTCATAGTTGAGCTCTTTAATGGCCCAATATGCCTTATGTTCTAGTTCAAGAGATAAGTGACATGCCTTTCCATAAACCATTTTATACGGAGACATACCCATAGGATTTTTGTATGCAGTTCTATAGGCCCATAATGCATCATCAAGTTTCTTGGACCAATTCTTCCTAGATCTATTAACAATCTTTTGCAAAATTAATTTAAGCTCTCTATTACTCAAATCTACTTGACCACTAGATTGTGGGTGATAAGGAGATGCAATTCTATGATTAACATCATACTTAGCAAGCATTTTACGAAAGGCACCATGAATAAAATGTGAACCACCATCAGTCATTAAGTATCTAGGGACTCCAAACCTCAGAAAAATAACTTCTTTAAACATCATGTTATGATCAGCACTACTAGTTGGAATAGCTTCTACCCACTTAGTAACGTAATCAACAGCAACTAAAATATGTGTATACCCATTAGAGGAAGGAAATGGTCCCATATAATCAAAGCCCCAGACATGAAATGGTTCAATAACAAGTGAATAATTCATAGGCATTTCTTGACGTCTACTAATATTACCAATTCTTTGACATTCATCACAAGACAAGACAAACTTATGGGCATCCTTGAAGAGAGTAGGCCAATAAAAACCGGATTGCAATACCTTATGTGCAGTTCTATCTCCAGCGTGGTGTCCTCCATAAGCCTCGGAGTGACACTTGCATAGGATCCATTCCTGTTCATGCTCAGGTACACAACGTCTAGTAACACCATCCACTCCTTCTTAATAAAGATGTCGGTCATCCCAGAAGTAATGTCTTAAATCATAGAAGAACTTTTTCTTTTGCTGGTATGCGAAACTAGGTGGTATAAACTTAGCAACAATATAATTAGCATAATCGGCATACCATGGAGCAGTACGAGAAGCATTTATGACAGCTAATTGTTCATCAAGAAAGCTATCATCAATAGGTTGTGGGTCATCAAGAACATTCTCTAGCCTAGACAAGTTGTCTGCAACGGGGTTCTCAGCTCCCTTTCTATCAATAATATGCAAATCAAATTCTTGTAGCAAGAGAACCCATCTAATAAGTCTAGGTTTAGCATCCTTCTTTTCCATAAGATATTTAATAGCAGCATGATCAGTGTGAACAGTTACTTTAGAATCAACTATATAAGGTCTGAACTTATCACAAGCAAATACAACTGCTAAAAATTCGTTTTTAGTAGTAGCATAATTTCTTTGGGCACTGTCTAGAGTTTTACTAGCATATTGAATACCATTTAATTTCTTATCAACTCTTTGTCCTAGAACAGCCCCTACAGCATAATCAGTAGCATCACACATGATTTCAAATGGTAAATTACAATCAGGAGGCTGAACAATAGGTGCATAAATCAAAGATTTCTTAAGTATTTCAAATGATTCTACACAATCATTATCAAAAAACAAAAGGAACATCTTTTTGTAAGAGATTAGTCAGAGGTCTAGAAATTTTAGAGAAGTCCTTAATGAACCTCCTGTTAAAACTGGCATGACCAAGGAAACTTCTTATACCTTTAATGTCCTTAGGACACGGCATCTTTTCAATAGCATCAACTTTAGCTTTATCAACTTCAATACCTCCTTTAGAAATTTTATGCCCCAAGACAATACCTTCATTAACCATAAAGTGGCACTTCTCCCAATTCAAGACAAGATTAGTTTCTTCACATCTCAGCAAAACTCGATCAAGGTTGCTTAAGCAATCATCAAAAGAAGTTCAGTAAACAGAGAAATCATCCATGAATACCTCAATAATCTTTGCAGAAAAGTCAGAGAATATAGCAGTCATACATCTTTGAAAAGTAGCAGGTGCAATGCATAAACCAAAAGACATACGTCTATAAGCAAAGGTACCAAAAGGGCAAGTAAAATTTGTCTTTTCTTGATCCTCTTTTGACACAGATATTTGAAAGAAACCAGAATAAGCATCTGGAAAGCAAAAATGTGTATGTTTGGATAATCTTTCTAGCATTTGATCAATAAAAGGTAAAGGGTAATGATCCTTTTTAGTAGCTTTATTTAATTTGCGGAAATCAATTACCATTCTATAACATGTAACAATTCTTTGTGGGATCAATTCATCTTTATCATTCGGAACAACAGTAATACCTCCCTTCTTAGGGACACAATGGACAGGACTTACCCATTGACTATCAGCAACGGGATAAATTATACCTGCCTCCAGAAGCTTTAGTATTTCTTTTCTTACCACTTCTTTCATATTAGGATTTAACCGTTGTTGATGATCAACAACTAGTTTAGCGTCTTTCTCCAATTTTATTTTGTGCTGACATAGAGTGGGACTAATGCCCTTAAGATCATCAAGAGTGTATCCAATAGCAGCAAGGTGCTTCTTCAGAGTTTTCAATAATTTCTCCTCTTCCTTGGCTGAAAGGTTAGCACTAATAATAATAGAATATATCTTCTTTCCATCAAGATAAGCATATTTAAGAGTATCAAGTAAAGGTTTAAGCGCAAACACATGATCACCCTTAGGTGGAGGAGGGTCCCCTAGGATTTCAACAGGCAAGTTGTGTTTCAAAATAGGTCCCTGTTTAAAGAATACTTCATCTATTTCCCTTCTTTCATTCATAAACATATCATTCTCATGGTCTAGCAAATATTGTTCTAAAGGATCATTAGGAGGCACGACAATAGAAGCAAGACCAATAATTTCATCTTTACTAGGCAATTCTTTATCATGGGGTTGTCTATGAAATTTAGCAAAATTAAACTCATGAGACATGTCCCCTAAACCAATAGTAACAACATCCTTATTGCAGTCTATCTGGGCATTAACAGTATTCAAGAAGGGTCTACCAAATATAATGGGACAAAAGTCATCTTGTGGGGAACCAAGAACAAGAAAATCAGCAAGATATTTAACTTTCCCACACAAGAATTCAACATTTCTAACAATCCCAACAGGTGAAATAGTGTCCCTATTAGCAAGCTTAATTGTAACATCAATTTCTTCTATCTCAGCAGGTGCAATATCATGCATAATTTATTTATATAAAGAATGAGGTATTGCACTTGCACTAGCACCCATATCACACAAGCCATGATAACAATGATCCCCTATCTTAACTGAAATAACATGCATGCCTACAACAGGTCTGTTTATATTTAGTATCGGGTCTAGAAATTCTAGCAGCTTCATCACAGAAGTAAATAACATGCCCATCAATATTATCGGCCAAGAGATCTTTAACCATAGCAATACTAGGTTCAACTTTAATTTGCTCAGAGGGTGTAGGTGTTCTAGTATTACTCTTATGAACCACATTTGAAGCTTTAGCATGATCCTTTATTCTAATAGGGAAAGGTGGTTTCTCAATATAAGCAGTAGGAACAACAGGATCAACATTATAAGTGATAGTCTTTTCTTCAACTTTAATAGGTGCAACTACTTTTACTTCAATGGGAGGATTATATTTAAACCACTTCTCCTTAGGGAGATCAACATGAGTAGCAAAGGATTCACAAAAAGAAGCTACTATCTCAGAGTCAAGTCCATATTTAGTGCTAAATTCATGGAAAGCATCAGTATCCATAAAAGATTTAACACAATCAAACTTAGGTGTTATACCTAAATCCTTACCTTCGTCGAGATCCCAATCTTCAGAGTTGCGTTTACTTCTTTCCAATAAATCCCATTTGAATTCAATAGTCTTCATCATAAAAGAACCAGTACAAGAAGTATCGAGCATGGAGCGATTACAGAGAGAAAGCCGAGCATAATTTTTTTGAATAATCATTTCTCTTGAGAGCTCATGATTGGGGCATGAATATAACATTGACTTAAGCCCCCCCCCCAAGCTTGAGCGATGTTTTCTCCTTCGTGAGGCCAAAAATTATATATATATAATTATGATCACGATGAACAAGATGCATAGGATAAAACTTCTGATGAAATTCCAATTTCAATCAGTTGTAGTTCCATGATCCCATATCATCACATAGTCTAAACCATGTCAATGCCTCTCCCTTCGAAGATAAAGGGAAGACCTTCTTCTTAATAACATCCTCGGGCATACCTGCAAGCTTAAATAATCCACAAACATCATCCACATAGATTAGGTGCAAATCGGGATGTAATGTTCCATCTCCTGTAAAAGGATTAGCTAGCAGTTTCTCTATCATACCCGAAGGAATTTCAAAGTAAACATTTTCAGTAGGTTCAGTAGGTTGAGGAGCAACTCTTTGCTCTACTGGTCAGGGTGAAGATACCCCGAACAAGCCCCTCAAAGGATTATGTTCCATAGTAACAAGTGACAGTAAATTTTAGCACACTATATAAATTTTTCCTTACCAAAGGCGCTTCACTCCCCGACAACGGCGCCAGAAAAGAGTATTCATGACCCACAAGTGTAGGGGATCTAGCGTAGACTTTTCGATAAGTAGGAGTGTCGAACCCAACGAGGAGCAGAAGGAAATGATAGGTGGTTTTCAGCAAGGTATTCTCTGCAAGCACTGAAATTATCGGTAACAGATAGTTTTGTGATAAGGTAATTTGTAATGGGTAACAAGTAATAAAAGTAAATAAGGTGCAGCAAGATGGCCCAATCCTTTTTGTAGCAAAGGACAAGCCTGTACAAACTCTTATATAAAGGAAAGCGCTCCCGAGGACACATGGGAATTATCGTCAAGCTAGTTTTCATCACGTTCATATGATTCGCGTTCGGTACTTTGATAATTTGATATGTGGGTGGACCGGTGGTTGGGTACTGCCCTTACTTGGACAAGCATCCCACTTATGATTAACCCCTATTGCAAGCATCCGCAACTACAACAGAAGTATCAAGGTCAACCTAACCATAGCATGAAACATATGGATCCAAATCAACCCCTTACGAAGCAACACATAAACTAGGGTTTAACCTTCTGTCACTCTAGCAACCCATCATCTACTTATTACTTCCCAATGCCTCCCTCTAGGCCCAAACAATGGTGAAGTGTCATGTAGTCGACGTTCACATGACACCACTAGAGGGATGTGCCGGGGTTTCTGATCCACGGACACCTATGGGACCGGCGGACCGGGTCCCTTTCGGTTCAGCGGGGGGCGGAGGTTGCGCAAAGAGCAGATCGAGGCGAGGCACGCGGGCGGTTGGTCGTGCGAAGAGTAAATCAAGGCGAAGCACGCGAGCGATTTACCCAGGTTCGGGCCGCACGGATGCGTAAAACCCTACTCCTGCTTTGTGGTTTGGTATTGATTTCTAGCTCGGGAGCGCGGGGTGCTACAGTACACGCCGGCGGCTAGCGAGACCGAGCGTGAGTAGTCGAACTGGCTAACCCCCCGAAGGCTCTCAAAATGGCCGACCTCCCTCTACGTTGCACACGGGCCTCCTTTTATACTCAAGGGGTTACCGACATAGAGCAACGGGGGCCAAGGGCAAAAACGGAAAGGCGCCGCAGTAGGGGCAGCTAGGTGCTGTAGCAGGCACAGCTACCTGCTACAGTGCTATCATACCTAACCCTGACGGCAGGGGACAAGGGCATTAAATGCCCGTCTGTGTCGCCTAAACAGTACCGAAAGGGGCTTGCTAGGGACGCCACCGTTTGCCTCGATGGTTATCTCGTCAGCGCCTGCTCGCCACCTTGCACCCCTAGCGGCGCGACCTCCTACCACGTGTGCTTGGGAGAGGCCCCCAGAGCAACACGTGGTGGTTGTGCTGGAGCGCGGGCTCGGAGAGGCGGTTCCCGCGGCAAGCTCCTTGCCGCGGTCGTCGTCTTGTCACGTCCGGGAGCTTGTCGCTCACCGGGTCTTGCCGGGACGCGTGGCGCGTCGCGACAGGTTTTCTTGGTACGCCTGGGTTGGCCTTCCCGGCAAGCTCCTCTTGCCGGGGTCTCGTTTCCTTCCCGGCAAGCTCCCCTTGCCGGGGCCTTGAGATGCTTTTGATAGCCTTCCCGGCAAGCTCCTCTTGCCGGGGTCTTGTCTTGGATACTTTATTCTTGAATGGTCTTCAAAGTAGCCGCGGAGGACTCTGGCGGTTACCCGGCAAGCCTTGCCGCGGGGATGCTGCGACTGCCCGTGCACAAGTTCGGGGTACTAGGGCACCCCTACCTTAGTACACCGACAGGAGCCCCCGGGCCTGGGCCAGACACGGTGCCGAGCGCTGTTGGGCCAGGCCCAAAACAGTGCACGGGCACGTGCGGCCTAGGTCACGCCGCGTATCTCTCCGCTTCCGCCGCGCACGTCCAGAACGGCACGCGTCAAACGCGGCGCCGTGGGTGACGTGGGCGGCGTGTGCGGGGCTAAGCCCCGTGAGCATGCATCGGGCCATGATGAAGGGAACGGTTCACGCCCTCCTCCCTAAACGGAGGTAGGTGTGGAGGTGTGGTGCATTTACTGAACGGGGCCGGTGCGCGATTTCCGAGGCGCCCACTCCCCGCGATCACGGGGTGGGGCGAGGCCGCCTCATTCGTCGCCCCGGTTCCGCATCCTCGCCACGCGGC
Source organism: Triticum urartu (assembly GCF_003073215.2). Lineage (NCBI taxonomy): Eukaryota > Viridiplantae > Streptophyta > Magnoliopsida > Poales > Poaceae > Triticum > Triticum urartu. The sequence continues at coordinate 117,475,677 of NC_053023.1, read as the reverse complement.
TTCCATGTGCCTGGAGTCGCGGACGGTGGAAGTGGGAAGCTGGGCCGTCGCGAGCAGAGGCAGCGGGTCGGGGCCGGCTCCTTGCCCTTCCCATGCCTTGATTCGCTGAGCGGGGCGGCTGAGCCCCCACCTCGCTCCTTTATAAGGAGCGGGAGGGGAGCACGGAAGCCCGCACTCTCCCATCTCCTCCTTCCTTTCAGCTTCATCTTCCCTTTCTCCCACCCGCCATGGAGAAAGGGAACCCTGGCCCCTCATCGGTGGCGGCAAGGGTCGCCGCCAGACAGCGCACCTCTCCCTCTCCCGCGCCCATGGTGGCAGGGCCAGCCATCAGGGGAAGAGGGAGGGGGCGAGGTCGTGGACGAGGTCGAGGACGAGGTCGAGGCGCTCGGGGAAGAGGCGGGCGAGGCGGCGCGCCAGCTTCGCCCCCGCCAGCGGTTCCTCTCCCCGCGGCGGTCCATATAGGGGACAACCCTTGCGAGTTCTTCGTCAGGCTGCGCCGGGCGCCTCATCGCCGGCTCCGGCTCCCAGCTCCGTTCGCGAGCGCGATGGAGTTGGACCCGCCCGGGACACTGAGGCTGCACATGAGGGGCTGTGGGATCAGCGGCACGCGAGTCTGCGTCGTATTCCCAGCCCCTAATGTGATGTATCTTGATCGAGGGTGGAAGATGTTCGCCCGTATCCACAGCCTGACGGGGGGGCTCACCCTCCATTTTAAGTGGATGGAGGGCGATCTCCTCTCCGTCAAGGTCTTCGGGTGCTTCGGCACTCGGGCGAAGTGCTGCGTGGACAGCTCCTCCGATAGTGAAGGCTCCTCCTCGAGCAATAGCGATGAGGAGGGGAGCGACAGCGACGATGAAGGGAGCGGGCGGCGGGATGGCGGGTCCGACTAGGTGTCGGACGCCGCTCCGCGCGGCACCCGCGACCCCATCATCCGTGTTGCCGGCTCCTTGAACTCCCCGGGGGCGTCTCCTTGGGCGGCTGGCGTAGGGAGGCTGCGGAAGGGGAAGAGGGCTGGCGGCAAGGCCGTCAGGTCGGAGTACGAGGGCGTGGTGCCCTCGACAGCATGCTGACGTCCTGCCGCCCCGTCTTCGAGCCCCGCTTCCGGCGTCGCCATCACCGTCAAGCCCTCGGTCGGCCCCCGGGATGTTCTCTTGGTGTCTTCTGGCACCTGTAGCTCGCCTAGGCGCCCCTTTTCCCCTTTTCGCCTCCTTGACCTACCTCTTGAAGAGAGGGACAGGAAAGGGATTACGGGCACCTTATCTTTTTAATTTGTAAGCCCTCGGGCCTTAGCTGCATCTAAAACTTGTAATCCTCTCTTTCATGTTTTTCATCCTCTATGGACTGTACCTGAGTGGGATGTTTTTTAATGAAAAGGGGATGTTTGCCGGGTTATTTGCCTCGCGGGTCGAACCCACGCCAAGGAGTGAATCCTTAGTACCCCTCGGACAGACATTCCCGGCAACAGGCCCTGCCGCCTTCCCACGTCGCTCGACCTTCCTCACGCCTTTGACGGAGGCGGGAACAAGGTGGGTGCGACCTCCTCGTTTCATCCCTTTGCTGTCGCGGCTACGACCAAACTAGGCCCCGGGAACGCGCTCCAGGGCCTAGAGTCGGGGGAGCACGGCAGTTTTCGGGAAGAAACGCGGTTTCGCATTCCCCAGTCCATAAGAGGATGCATGATGAGGGACAAAAGACTTATCTGATTTTGCAGCCCCCGGCAACTCTGGCTTGCCGGGAACGGATCTTGGTACCCGCAACCCTCGGCAATATTGGCTTGCCGGGGCTCAGGTGCCGGCGTGCCCTTCTTCTCCTTTTCGTCCTCAAGCGGTCTGGCCAGGATATGCGAGCCCTGCGAACGAAAGAAGAGCAAAGGGACGGACACTCGACCTCTAAGTTAGGGGTTAGTCGCTGTTAGGCACTATCAACCCTAACCAAGGACGAGACTCAACCTAGCATGCATGCTATAACCCCGGGGTGGCAGCGCTTCATTTTCTGGTGCTCAGGGTCTGCGCCTGACTCTGTACAAAGGATTACATGCAACAGCGGCAAGACTTGTACAGAAAGGTGGTTGCCGGACAGGGTCCGACAACCGCGCCTTACGGGTAAAACTTACGAAGATGCTCGATGTTCCAGGAGTTGCTCACTGGAATGCCATCTTCGGTCTCAAGGCGGACAGCGCCAGGCCTTGTGACTCGTTTCACCCGGTAAGGGCCTTCCCACTTTGGCGTCAACTTGTTGGAATTCTTGGCCGACTGAACGCGCCGAAGAACAAGGTCGCCTTCCTCGAGACTCCTGGCATTGACTCTGCGGCTGTGGTAGCGGCGCAGAGCTTGCTAGTAGCGAGCAGCTCGCACAGCATCCTAGAGACGATCTTCCTCAAGGAGCAGCGCGTCATCTTGCCGCAGCCGCTCTTGCTCAAGCTCATTGTAAGCGAGCACTCGAGGTGACCCGTATATGAGTTCCGTGGGGGTAACTGCCTATGCTCCATAGACTAGAGCAAAGGGTGTCTGTCCAGTGGCTCGATTTGGCGTCGTTCTGATCGACCAAAGAACCACCGGTAGCTCCTCGATCCAGTTTCTTCCGCACTTGTGCAGCCTGTCGAAAGTTCTGGTCTTGAGCCCGCGCAGCACCTCGGCGTTTGCCCTCTCTGCTTGACCGTTGCTTTTCGGGTGAGCAACAGAAGCGAAGCAGACCTTGGCGCCGAGATCTTGGACGTACTGCATGAAGGTGTGGCTCGTAAATTGTGTGCCGTTGTCGGTGATTATCCGGTTAGGGATCCCGAAGCGGCAAACAATCGACCTGAAGAACTTGACGGCTGACTATGCGGTCACCTTCCTCACTGATTCTACTTCCGGCCACTTTGTGAACTTGTCGATTGCGACGTACAAGTACTCAAAGCCCCCGACAGCTCGGGGGAAGGGGCCGAGGATGTCGAGCCCCCAGACCGAAAATGGCCAGGATAAAGGGATCGTCTGGAGAGCTTGAGCTGGCTGGTGTATCTGCTTGGAATGGAACTGGCACGCTTCACACTTGGTTACTTGTGCAGTTGCATCCTGGAGGGCTGTTGTCCAGAAGAAACCTTGCTGGAATGCTTTGCCGACGAGTGCTCTTGCGCCAATGTGGTGTCCACATATGCCTCCATGTATCTCTGCCAACAGCTTTTGTCCGTCTTCCCGGGGAATACACCTCAATTTCACACCGTTGAGTCTTCTTCTGTACAGTGTCTTGTCGACGAACTGGTACATACTTGACTGCCGGGCTACTCTTTCGGCTTCTTCTTGCTCTTCGGGAAGTTCTCCTGTCTGAAGGAAACGGACAATCTGCTGCGCCCACGTTGGAGCCTGTGGCTCGACAACAAGGACTAAAGGCAACTCTGCTGCCGCGGGAACATCCGCTTCTACGGCGAGAAGCTGTGTCTCTGCCGGAGCTTGACGTTCCGCGACAAGCTTGCCGGGAGCTTCAGCTTCAACGGAACAAACCCTAGGGCTTGCCGGAGCATCTTGCTCCCCGGCGCTCTTGGCGTTGATCTTGGAGATTGCTGCGGGAATATCCGCTTCTACGGCGAGAAGCTGTGTCTCTGCCGGAGCGTGACATTCTGCGACAAGCTTGCCGGGAGCTTCTGCTTCAACGGAACAAGCCCTAGGGCTTGCCGGAGCAGTCAGCTCCTCAGCGCCTTCGGTGTTGATCTTGGGGACCTTCTTGGCGGCGGCTTCGGGAAGCTCTGCCGGCAGGTAGTCCCCAAGAATCAACTTCCTCTTCTTGCTTTTTCCAGTTGATGGTGTCACGGACGGTTGGGTCAGCTTGAGCACAAAGGTCCCTGGTTCCACAGGTAGCTTAAGTGCAACGCACTTTGACAGGCCATCAGCAAGGGCATTCTGAGATCTCGGAACATGCTCCATTTGTAGGCCGTTAAAGCGCTCTTCTAGCTTTCTCACTTCGTCAACGTAAGCTTCCATCAACGGACTCTGATAATTCTTGTTTACTTGGAGGACGACAAGCTGTGAGTCACCCCTGACAATGAGCTTCTTGATCCCAAGGTCTGCCGTGATCCGGAGACCGGCAAGCAATCCCTCATACTCCGTAGTATTGTTTGTTGCTTGCTCCTTGGGAAAGTGCATCTGGACTATGTACTTGAGGTGCTCTCCGGTGGGTGCGATAAGCAGCACACCAGCACCGGCGCCTTGCAGCGAAAAGGCACCATCAAAGTACATCAGCCACTCTTTGCTTGCCTCCTTGTCGGGGATGCTCGTTTCTGGAATTTCTTCATCTGGTGTTGGCGTCCATTCTGCTATAAATTCTGCCAATGCTCTGCTTTGGATAGTTGAAGTGCTTTCAAACTTGAGACCAAAGCTTGACAGTTCCAGCGCCCACTCAACAATCCTGCCTGTCGCTTCTGGATTCTGCAGTATCATCTTCAGCGGAAAGCGAGTGACAACTGTGATCTCATGTGCTTGGAAGTAATGGCGCAGCTTTCTCGAGGCCATGAGAAGGCCGAAAAGCAATTTCTGCACACCAGAGTACCTTGACCTAGCCCCCTGCAGGAGGGAACTGACAAAGTAAACTGGGCGCTGCACCATTTTCTTCCGCGTCTCCTCATGCATCTGCGCAGATCCATCTTTGTCGGGACCAGAGCTTGTCGGGGAAGCCCCCTGCTTGTCGCTGGATGCGCTTGCCGTGGTTGCTGGCTCATCATCTGCCTCCCTCTCTGCTACCAACGCAGCACTAAGCACTTGATTGGTTGCCGCTATGTACAGCAGCAACTTCTCTTGTGGCTTAGGCGCGACAAGTATTGGAGGGGAGGACAGGTATCTCTTCAGGTCTTGCAGCGCAGCCTCCGCTTCCGAAGTCCATTTCATTGGACCTGCCTTTTTCAATAATTTGAAAAATGGCAGGGCGCGTTCAGCAGACCGAGAAATAAACCTGCTGAGAGCAGCCACGCAACCGGCAAGTTTCTGTACATCCTTGACGCGCTTTGGTGCTTCGATTTGCTCGATGGCCCTGATCTTGTCGGGGTTGGCTTCAATTCCCCGCTGAGACACGAAGAACCCGAGAAGCTTGCCGGAGGGAACTCCAAACACACACTTCTCTGGGTTGAGCTTGAGGCTGATCTTGCGCAGATTTGCAAAGGTCTCGTCCAAATCTTGAACCAGGGTTGCTCTGTCCTTGCTCTTGACCACTATATCATCCATGTAGGCTTCCACATTTCTGTGTATTTGTGGCTCAAGAGCAATATGGACTACTCTTGCAAATGTTGAACCATCATTCTTTAATCCAAAAGGCATCCGTACAAAGCAGTACGTGCCACATGGAGTAATAAATGCGGTCTTCTCCTCATCTTCTTCTGCCATGAAGATTTGATGATACCCTGAGTATGCGTCAAGAAATGAAAGCAAATCACATCCGGCTGTGGAGTCAACAATCTGGTCGATGCGCGGCAAAGGAAACGGGTCTTTGGGACAAGCTTTGTTAACATCGGTGAAATCGATACAAAGCCTCCATTTCCCGTTTGCCTTGCGCACGACTACAGGATTGGCCAACCACGTGGGATGGAGCACTCCTCTGACGAGGCCTGCTGCTTCCAGTTTCTTGATCTCTTCTGCAACGAATTCTTGGCGCTCCATTGCCTGCTTCCTGACTTTCTGCTTGACGGGCCGCGCGTGGGGAAAAACGGCAAGGTGGTGCTCAATCACTTTCCTGGGAACACCGGGGATGTCAGACGGCTGCCATGCAAACACGTCGACATTCGCCCGCAGGAAAGTAACGAGCGCGCTTTCCTATTTAGGGTCAAGCGTGGCACTGATGGTGAAGGTACCACCAGCGCCGTCCACCTCGGCGGATACCCTCTTTGTCTCTGGCGGAGCTGCCATCGTCTTCTTGCACTTGCCGGTGGAGCTCGATGGTGCGTCCTCGACGGCAGCGCAGTACTCCGAGGAGGCGCGCTTGCCGGAGTGGGCATCAGAACTCTTGCCGGGCTTGGTCCTCCTGGAGCTCGATGGTGTGTCCTCAACGGCAGCGCAACACTCCGAAGAGGTGCGCTTGCCGGAGTAGGCACCAGAACTCTTGTCGGACTTGGTCTTCTTGGTCCCGGGAGCTTCAGCGGCAAGTGGATCGCGATCTACCGTGGCTGCTTCTTCCCGGTAGATCTTGTCGGCACAGATAAGAGCATCCTTCTTGTCGCCAGGGACAGAAATGACGCTTATCGAGCCTGGCATCTTCAGCATGTTATACGCGTAGTGAGAGGCCGCCATGAACTTGGCGAGTGCTGGACGGCCAAGTATCCCATTGTAAGGCAACGGGATATCAGCAACGTCGAATGTGACCCTCTCAGTCCTGAAGTTTAACTCGCTGCCGAATGTTACCGGCAGCGTGACCTTCCCCTTCGGCTTGCTCCTTCCCGAATTGATTCCTTGGAATGTGCCGGTCTCTTCGAGCTCGCTGTCGGGGATCTGGAGTTTTCGGAGTACAGCGGAGGAGATCAGGTTTAAGCCGTCCCCGCCGTCAACTAGCATCTTGGTGACTTTGAGGTTGCGGATAGTTGGCGAAACCAACACCGGCAGACACCCGACCGCAGTTGTGCGATCGGGGTGGTCCTCAATGTCAAAGATGATAGGCGTGCTGGACCACTTCAGAAGCTTGCGCGACTCGATGGGTGGTTCTGCTGCATTGACTTCCCGCACCCACTGTTTGAGTTGGCGGTGCGAGGTATGCAGGGAAGCACCCCCGTCAACGCACAAGACCTCTGTGGCTTTCTGAAACTCCTGCTCACTGGCCTCAACGTCATCCATGTCTTCATCCTCATCGTCGTCTTCGTCCTTGTCGCGACCGCGGGAGGTCTGTCTCCTTGCCGCTGCTTGGCCTTGCCGCGGTGTCCTTCCTGGCCGGTGCGCTTCTGGCCAGGTTTCTCGGCACCCCCTTGGGCTCTCTCCTTGTCGCGCCGCTCGTACTCAGCCTTCTGTTGCTGGACAAGCTGCTCGACCTTCTTGCAGTTTTGGAGGTCGTGGCCCTTGGTGCGGTGAATCTTGCAATATTGCTTGTCAGAGCCGTCCCGCTTGTCGGCGACCGCCACGGCCTGACAGTTGGTGCACGCGGCAACTTCCTTGCCGGAGCTACCAACTGCAGCCTTCTTGGCGCCACCTCCATCGCCGGACTGCTCAACGACCAGCACCTCGTTGCCCCTCTTCTTCCTGTTGCGCCGCCGGTTTTTCTTTGCCGGGGCAGCATCCTCACTGTCAGATCCTTCCGCTCCAGTGCTTTCTCCGGGGAATTTCCTCCCCTCCTCAGCGCGTGCACACTTGTCGGCCAGGGCATAAAGCTCGCTGACGTCCTGAATCTTGCACATCGCCAACTCCTCCCGCATCCTGCGGTTACGCACATTCTGATGGAACGCGCTGATTACCGCGGCAGGGTGGATATTTGGGATGTTGTGGTGTACACGGCTGAACCTCTGGATGTACTGGCGCAGGGGCTCTCCTTCCTTCTGGACGAGCAGATGAAGATCGCTCTCTTGGCCATGAGGTTTGTGGCCGCCGGTGAAGGCACCAACAAACTGATGGCACAGGTCTGCCCAGGAGGATACGGAGTTGTCCGGCAAGTGCATGAGCCAGGACCTGACGTTGGGCTTAAGAACCAGCGGGAAGTAGTTGGCAAGGATCTTGTCGTCTCGTCCCCCAGCAGCCTGCACCGCGATGGTGTAGATGCTGAGGAACTCCGACGGATGCAACTTGCCGTCGTACTTCTCTGGTACATCTGGCTTGAAGCTCTTCGTACTGGGCCACTGGACTTGCCGCAGCTCACGAGTGAACGCAGGGCAACCTACCGGGTATGGCAAGTCGCCTGGTTCCCCTGGCGCATGCATGTCAACAGAGGGCCCAGCGCGCTGGTCTGATTGACGTCGCGCTTCTCTCCGGCGCTCGATGCGAGTACGAGCATCTTCCCACCGCCGTTCTTTAAGAACTTGGCGCTGATCACGACGAGCTCGGGGATCTGACGACGCGGTGGAGTCGCTGTCGAGGTGGATCCGGCGAGTCGGCGACCTCGGCCTTCGGGGTGGGGAGTGCACAGTAGTTGCACCCCCACCAGTCTTGTCACCACCGGCTCGTACCTGGCTGACTCGCTGCGGCTGCGACGCGCTCGGCTGCCGAGGAGTGTCGCCGTTGGCGAAGCCGATGAGACTCTGGATAGTGGCCCTCCATTCGTTGATCTTGTCCGGCGCTGGGGGGTAGTCGAGGAGCAGCTGAGCTCGCGCCAAAGCTTCGGCTGCGGTGGCGGGCGGCGGTAGCGAACGGTGCGAGGAGCGGGACATGCTCGGACTTCTAACCACGTTAGAAGGAGCAGCGTCCCGTCCAGGCGACCACGTGTCGCTCGCGCCAGCAGGTTGACGTGCATGGTGGTCCGGAGCGCTCCGAGATCCACCAGCCCGATTCAGATCCAGCGAGCGCATGGTACCGTGAGTACCATGACGCTGCCGGTCCCGCGCCTCCTGAGATGGGCGCGGTGCATGCACGGACGCCGAGGTCTTGGAGTGCGCCCGGTCGTTGTGGGAGCCGGCTACGCCGCCGATGGGCAGCGCAGCCTTGTCCTGGGACCTGGCAGCACCGCGAGTTCCCTCATCGACGCGTGTTCCTCCGCCGGCGCCTGCCCCACCGGCCGTTTGCTCCGGCGGTGGCTGGCTCGGCGCGGACGGAGCAGCTGCCTCCAAAACTTTCTTCTTCGGCGGCATGTTGACGAAGATGATGAAGATCTAGCCCGAGAGGACGCCGGATCTGATGTTGATGAAGATGAAAAAGATCTAGCTCGCAAGAACGCCGGATCTGATTCACACAACTTCGACGCCCCCTACCTGGCGCGCCAGAGATGCCGGGGTTTCTGATACACGGACACCTATGGGACCGGCGGACCGGGTCCCTTTCGGTTCGGCGGGGGGCGGAGGTTGCGCAAAGAGCAGATCGAGGCGAGGCACGCGGGCGGTTGGTCGTGCGAAGAGTAAATCGAGGCGAAGCACGCGAGCGATTTACCCAGGTTCGGGCCGCACGGATGCGTAAAACCCTACTCCTGCTTTGTGGTTTGGTATTGATTTCTAGCTCGGGAGCGCGGGGTGCTACAGTACACGCCGGCGGCTAGCGAGACCGAGCGTGAGTAGTCGAACTGGCTAACCCCCCGAAGGCTCTCAAAATGGCCGACCTCCCTCTACGTTGCACACGGGCCTCCTTTTATACTCAAGGGGTTACCGACATAGAGCAACGGGGGCCAAGGGCAAAAACGGAAAGGCGCCGCAGTAGGGGCAGCTAGGTGCTGTAGCAGGCACAGCTACCTGCTACAGTGCTATCATACCTAACCCTGACGGCAGGGGACAAGGGCATTAAATGCCCGTCTGTGTCGCCTAAACAGTACCGAAAGGGGCTTGCTAGGGACGCCACCGTTTCCCTCGATGGTTATCTCGTCAGCGCCTGCTCGCCACCTCGCACCCTTAGCGGCGCGACCTCCTGCCACGTGTGCTTGGGAGAGGCCCCCAGAGCGACACGTGGTGGTTGTGCTGGAGCGCGGGCTCGGAGAGGCGGTTCCCGCGGCAAGCTCCTCGCCGCGGTCGTCGTCTTGTCGCGTCCGGGAGCTTGTCGCTCACCGGGTCTTGCCGGGACGCGTGGCGCGTCGCGACAAGTTTTCTTGGTACGCCTGGGTTGGCCTTCCCGGTAAGCTCCTCTTGCCGGGGTCTCGTTTCCTTCCCGGCAAGCTCCCCTTGCCGGGGCCTTGAGATGCTTTTGATAGCCTTCCCGGCAAGCTCCTCTTGCCGGGGTCTTGTCTTGGATACTTTATTCTTGAATGGTCTTCAAAGTAGCCGCGGAGGACTCTGGCGCTTACCCGGCAAGCCTTGCCGCGGGGATGCTGCAACTGCCCGTGCACAAGTTCGGGGTACTAGGGCACCCCTACCTTAGTACACCGACAGGATGACAACATACATCTCATCAAAATATCGAATGAATACCAAATTCACATGACTACTTATAGCAAGACTTCTCCCATGTCCTTAGAAACAAATGTAACTACTCACAAATCATATTCATGTTCATAATCAGAGGGGTATTAATATGCATAATGGATCTGAACATATGATCTTCCACCAAATAAACCAACTAGCATCAACTACAAGGAGTAATCAACAGTACTAGCAACCCACAGGTACCAATCTGAGGCTTTGGGACAAAGATTGTATAGAAGAGATGAACTAGGGTTTGAGATGAGATGGTGCTGGTGAAGATGTTGATGGAGATTGACCCCCTCCCAATGAGAGGATCGTTGGTGATGACGATGGTGATGATTTCCCCCTCCCGGAGGGAAGTTTCCCCGGTAGAACAGCTTCGTCGGAGCCCTAGATTGGTTCCGCCTCGTGGCGGAGGAGTTTCGTCCCGACAGCTTGCTTATGATTTTTTCCTTGATAAAAGACTCCATATAGTCAAATATGGGCATCAGAGGGCCACAAGGGGGTCCACAAGGCAGGGGGTGCGCCCAGGGGGTAGGGCGCGCCCCCACCCTCATGGACGGTGGGTGGCCCCCCTCTGGTACTTCTTTCTGTTGGGGAACGTAGTAATTTCAAAATTTTCCTACACACACGCAAGATCATGGTGATGCATAGCAACGAGAGAGGAGAGTGTTGTCTACATACCCTCGTAGACCGAAAGTGGAAGCGTTAGCACAATGCGGTTGATGTAGTCATACATCTTCACGGCCCGACCGATCAAGCACCGAAACTATGGAACCTCCGAGTTCTAGCACACGTTCAGCTCGATGATGATCCCCGAACTCCGATCCAGCAGAATATCGGGGAAGAGTTCCTTCAGCACGACGGCGTGGTGATGATCTTGATGTTCTACCGTCGCAGGGCTTCGCCTAAGCACCGCTACAATATTATCGAGGAATATGGTGGAGGGGGGCACCGCACACGGCTAAGAGATCAATGATCAATTGTTGTGTCTATGGGGTGCCCCCTTGCCCCTGTATATAAAGGAGCAAGGGGGAGGAGGTGCGGCCAGGCAAGGGGCGCACCAAGAGGAGTCCTACTCCCACCGGGAGTAGGACTCCCCCCTTTTCCATGTTGGACTAGGACTTGGGGGGAAGGAGAGAAAGAGGGGAAAGGAAAGGGGGGGGCGCCGCCCCCCTCCTTGTCCAATTCGGACTTGGGGGGAGGGGCGCGCGGCTGCCCCTTGGCCTCCTCTCTACTTCCTCCACTAGGCCCATTAAGGCCCATCAGGTTACCGGGGATTCCAGTAACCTCCCGGTACTCCGGTAAAATGTCAATTTCACCCGGAACACTTCCGATGTCCAAACATAGGCTTCCAATATATCAATAATTATGTCTCGACCATTTCGAGACTCCGTCATGTCCGTGATCACATCCGGGACTCCAAACAACCTTCGGTACATCAAAACATATAAACTCATAATGAAACTGTCATCGTAAAGTTAAGCGTGCGGACCCTACGGGTTCGAGAACAATGTAGATATGACCGAGACACGTCTCCGGTCAATAACCAATAGCGGAACCTGGATGCTCATATTGGCTCCTACATATTCTACGAAAATCTTTATCGGTCAGACCGCATGACAACATACGTTGTTCCCTTTGTCATCGGTATGTTACTTGCCCGAGATTCGATCGTTGGTATCTTAATACCTAGTTCAATCTCGTTACCGGCAAGTCTCTTTACTCGTTCTGTAATACATCATCCCGCAACTAACTCATTAGCTGCAATGCTTGCAAGGCTTTAAGTGATGTGCATTACCGAGAGGGCCCAGAGATACCTCTCCGACAATCGGAGTGACAAATCCTAATCTCAAAATACGCCAACCCAACAAGTACCTTCGGAGACACCTGTAGAGCACCTTTATAATCACCCAGTTACGTTGTGACGTTTGGTAGCACACAAAGTGTTCCTCCGGTAAACGGGAGTTGCATAATCTCATAGTCATAGGAACATGTATAAGTCATGAAGAAAGCAATAGCAACAAACTAAACGATCAAGTTCTATGCTAACGGAATGGGTCAAGTCAATCACATCATTCTCCTAATGATGTGATCCCGTTAATCAAATGATAACTCATGTCTATGGTTAGGAAACATAACCATCTTTGATCAACGAGCTAGTCAATTAGAGGCATACTAGTGACACTCTGTTTGTCTATGTATTCACACATGTATTATGTTTCCGGTTAATACGATTCTAGCATGAATAATAAACATTTATCATGATACAAGGAAATAAATAATAACTTTATTATTGCCTCTAGGGCCTATTTCCTTCAGTCTCCCACTTGCACTAGAGTCAATAATCTAGATTACACAGTAATGATTCTAACACCCATGGAGCCTTGGTGTTGATCATGTTTTGCTCATGGAAGAGGCTTAGTCAGCGGGTCTGCAACATTCAGATCCGTATGTATCTTGCAAATTTCTATGTCTCCCACTTGGACTAAATCCCGAATGGAATTGAAGCGTCTCTTGATGTGCTTGGTACTCTTGTGAAATCTGGATTCCTTTACCAAGGCAATTGCACCAGTATTGTCACAAAAGATTTTCATTGGACCCGATGCACTAGGTATGACACCTAGATCGGATATGAACTCCTTTATCCAGACTCCTTCATTTGCTGCTTCCGAAGCAGCTATGTACTCCGCTTCACATGTAGATCCCGCCATGATGCTTTGTTTAGAACTACACCAACTGACAGCTGCACCGTTTAATGTAAACACGTATCCGGTTTGCGATTTAGAATTGTCCGGATCAGTGTCAAAGCTTGCATCAACGTAACCATTTACGATGAGCTCTTTGTCACCTCCATATATGATAAACATATCCTTAGTTCTTTTCAGGTACTTCAGGATGTTCTTGACCGCAGTCCAGTGATCCACTCTTGGATTACTTTGGTACCTCCCTACTAGACTTATAGCAAGGCACACATCTAGTCTGGTACACATCATTGCATACAGATAGAGCCTATGGCTGAAGCATAGGGAACATCTTTCATTTTCTCTCTATCTTCTGCAGTGGTCAGACATTGAGTCTTACTCAACTTCACACCTTGTAACACAGGCAAGAACCCTTTCTTTGCTTGATCCATTTTGAACTTCTTCAAAACTTTGTCTAGGTATGTGCTTTGTGAAAGTCCAATTAAGCGTCTTGATCTATCTCTATAGATCTTAATGCCCAATATGTAAGCAGCTTCACCGAGGTCTTTCATTGAAAAACTTTTATTCAAGTATCCCTTTATGCTATCCAGAAATTCTATATTATTTCCAATCAATAATATGTCATCCACATATAATATCAGAAATGCTACAGAGCTCCCACTCACTTTCTTGTAAATACAGGCTTCTCCAAAAGTTTGTATAAAACCAAATGCTTTGATCACACTATCAAAGCGTTTATTCCAAGTTCGAGAGGCTTGCACCAGTCCATAAATGGATCGCTGGAGCTTGCACACTTTGTTAGCTCCCTTTGGATCGACAAAACCTTCTGGTTGCATCATATACAACTCTTCTTCCAGAAATCCATTCAGGAATGCAGTTTTGACATCCATTTGCCAAATTTCATAATCATAAAATGCGGCAATTGCTAACATGATTCGGACAGACTTAAGCATCGCTACGGGTGAGAAGGTCGCACCGTAGTCAATCCCTTGAACTTGTCGAAAACCTTTCACAACAAGTCGAGCTTTATAGACAGTAACATTACCGTCAGCGTCAGTCTTCTTCTTGAAGATTCATTTATTCTCAATTGCTTGCCGATCAACGGGCAAGTCAACCAAAGTCCACACTTTGTTCTCATACATGGATCCCATCTCAGATTTCATGGCTTCCAGCCATTTTGCGGAATCTGGGCTCACCATCACTTCTTCATAGTTCGTAGGTTCATCATGATCTAGTAGCATGACTTCCAGAATAGGATTACTGTACCACTCTGGTGCGGATCTTACTCTGGTTGATCTACGAGGTTCGGTAGTAACTTGATCTGAAGTTTCATGATCATTATCATTAGCTTCCTCACTAATTGGTGTAGGTGTCACAGAAACTGGTTTCTGTGATGTACTACTTTCCAATAAGGGAGCAGGTATAGATACCTCATCAAGTTCTACTTTTCTCCCACTCACTTCTTTCGAGAGAAACTCATTCTCTAGAAAAACTCCGAATTTAGCAACAAAAGTCTTGCCTTAGGATCTGTGATAGAAGGTGTACCCAACAGTCTCCTTTGGGTATCCTATGAAGACACATTTCTCCGATTTGGGTTCAAGCTTATCAGGTTGAAGCTTTTTCACATAAGCATCGCAGCCCCAAACTTTCAGAAATGACAACTTTGGTTTCTTGCCAAACCACAGTTCATAAGGCGTCATCTCAACGGATTTGATGGTGTCCTATTTAACGTGAATGCAGCCGTCTCTAAAGCATAACCCAAAAACGATAGTGGTAAATCAGTAAGAGACATCATAGATCGCACCATATCTAATAAAGTACGATTACGACGTTCGAACACACCATTACGCTGTGGTGTTCCGGGTGGCGTGAGTTGTGAAACTATTCCGCATTGTTTCAAATGTAGACCAAACTCGTAACTCAAATATTCTCCTCCACGATCAGATCATAGAAACTTTATTTTCTTGTTACGATGATTTTCAACTTCACTCTGAAATTCTTTGAACTTTTCAAATGTTTCAGACTTATGTTTCATTAAGTAGATATACCCATATCTGCTTAAATCATCTGTGAAGGTGAGAAAATAACGATATCCGCCACGAGCCGCAACATTCATTGGACCACATACATCTGTATGTATGATTTCCAACAAATCTGTTGCTCTCTCCATAGTACCGAAGAACGGCGTTTTAGTCATCTTACCCATGAGGCACAGTTCGCAAGTACCAAGTGATTCATAATCAAGTGGTTCCAAAAGTCCATCAGTATGGAGTTTCTTCATGCGCTTTACACCGATATGACCTAAACGGCAGTGCCACAAATAAGTTGCACTATCATTATCAACTCTGCATCTTTTGATTTCAACATTATGAATATGTGTATCACTACTATTGAGATTCATCAAAAATAGACCACTCTTCAAGGGTGCATGACCATAAAAGATATTACTCATATAAATAGAACAACCATTATTCTCTGATTTAAATGAATAACCGTCTTGCATCAAACAAGATCCAGATATAATGTTCATGCTCAACGCTGGCACCAAATAACAATTATTTAGATCTAATACTAATCCCGAAGGTAGATGTAGAGGTAGCGTGCTGACCGCGATCACATCGACTTTGGAACCATTTCCCACGCGCATCGTCACCTCGTCCTTAGCCAATCTTCGCTTAATCCGTAGCCCCTGTTTTGAGTTGCAAATGTTAGCAACAGAACCAGTATCAAATACCCAGGTGCTACTGCGAGCATTAGTAAGGTACACATCAATAACATGTATATCACATATACCTTTGTTCACTTTGCCATCCTTCTTATCCGCCAAATACTTGGGGCAGTTCCGCTTCCAGTGACCAGTCTGCTTGCAGTAGAAGCACTCAATATCAGGCTTAGGTCCAGACTTGGGTTTCTTCTCCTGAGCAGCAACTTGTTTGTTGTTGTTCTTGAAGTTCCCTTTCTTCTTCCCTTTGCCCTTTTTCTTGAAACTGGTGGTCTTATTGACCATCAACACTTGATGCTCCTTCTTGATTTCTACCTCCGCGGCTTTTAGCATCGCGAAGAGCTCAGGAATAGTTTTATTCATCCCTTGTATATTATAGTTCATCACGAAGCTTTTCTAGCTTGGTGGCAGTGATTGAAGAACTCTGTCAATGACACTATCAACAGGAAGATTAACCCCCAGTTGAGTCAAGTGATTATGATACCCAGACATTTTGAGTATATGTTCACTGACAGAACTATTCTCCTCCATCTTGCAGCTATAGAACTTATTGGAGACTTCATATCTCTCAATCCGGGCATTTGCTTGAAATATTAACTTCAACTCCTGGAACATCTCATATGCTCCATGATGTTCAAAACGTCGTTGAAGACCCGGTTCTAAGTCGTAAAGCATGGCACACTGAACTATCGAGTAGTCATCAGCTTTGCTCTGCCAGACGTTCATAACATCTAGTGTTGCTCCTGCAGCAGGCTTGGCACTTAGCGGTGCTTCCAGGACATAATTCTTCTGTGCAGCAATGAGGATAATCCTCAAGTTACGGACCCGGTCCGTGTAATTGCTACCATCATCTTTCAACTTTGCTTTCTCAAGGAACGCATTAAAATTCAACGGAACAACAGCATGAGCCATCTATCTACAATCAAACATAGACAAGCAAGATACTATTAGGTACTAAGTTCATGATAAATTTAAGTTCAATTAATCATATTACTTAAGAACTCCCACTTAGAAAGATATCCCTCTAATCCTCTAAGTGATCACGTGATCCAAATCAACTAAACCATGTCTGATCATCACGTGAGATGGAGTAGTATCAATGGTGAACATCAATATGTTGATCATATCTACTATATGATTCACGCTCGACCTTTCGGTCTCCGTGTTCCGAGGCCATATCTGTTATATGCTAGGCTCGTCAAGTTTAACCTAAGTATTCCGCGTGTGCAACTGTTTTGCACCCGCTGTATTTGAACGTAGAGCCTATCACACCCGATCATCACGTGGTGTCTCGGCACGAAGAACTTCCGCAACGTTGCATACTCAGGGAGAACACTTATACTTTGATAATTTAGTGAGGGATCATCTTATAATGCTACCGTCAATCAAAGCAAGATAAGATGCATAAACGATAAACATCACATGCAGTCAATATAAGTGATATGGTATGGCCATCATCATCTTGTACTTGTGATCTCCATCTTAGAAGTACCGTCATGATCACCATCGTCACCGGCACGACACCTTGATCTCCATCGTAGCATCATTGTCGTCTCGCCAATCTTATGCTTCCACGACTATCGCTACCGCTTAGTGATAAAGTAAAGCATTATAGCGTGATTGCATTGCATACAATAAAGCGACAACCATATGGCTCCTGCCAGTTGCCGATAACTCAGTTACAAAACATGATCATCTCATACAATAAAATTTAGCATCATGTCTTGACCATATCACATCACAACATGCCCTGCAAAAACAAGTTAGATGTCCTCTACTTTGTTGTTGCAAGTTTTACGTGGCTACTACGGGCTTAGCAAGAACCGTTCTTATCTACGCATCAAAACCACAATGATAGTTTGTCAAGTTGGTGTTGTTTTAACCTTCGCAAGGACCAGGCGTAGCCACACTTGGTTCAACTAAAGTTGGAGAAACTGACACCCGCCAGCCACTTGTGTGCAAAGCACGTCGGTAGAACCAGTCTCGCGTAAGTGTATGCGTAATGTCGGTCCGGGCCGCTTCATCCAACAATACCGCCGAACCAAAGTATGACATGCTGGTAAGCAGTATGACTTATATCGCCCACAACTCACTTGTGTTGTACTCGTGCACAACATCAACGCATAAAACCTAGGCTCGGATGCCACTGTTGGGGAACGTAGTAATTTAAAAAAATTCCTACGCACACGCAAGATCATGGTGATGCATAGCAATGAGATAGGAGAGTGTTGTCTACGTACCCTTGTAGACCGAAAGCGGAAGCGTTAGCACAACGCGGTTGATGTAGTCGTACGTCTTCACGGCCCGACCGATCAAGCACCGAAACTACGGCACCTCCGAGTTCTAGCACACGTTCAGCTCGATGATGATCCCCGGACTCCGATCCAGCAGAATGTCGGGGAAGAATTCCGTCAGCACGACGGCGTGGTGACGATCTTGATGTTCTACCATCGCAGGGCTTCGCCTAAGCACCGCTACAATATTATCGAGGATTATGGTGGAGGGGGGCACCGCACACGGCTAAGAGATCAATGATCAATTGTTGTATCTATGGGGTGCCCCCCTGCCCCCATATATAAAGGAGCAAGGGGGAGGAGGTGCGGCCAGGCAAGGGGCGCGCCAGGAGGAGTCCTACTCCCACCGGGAGTAGGACTCCCCCCTTTTCCATGTTGGACTAGGACTTGGGGGGAAAGAGGGGAAAGGAAAGGGGGCGCCGCCCCCCCCCCTCCTTGTCCAATTCAGACTGGGGCGGGAGAGGCGCACAACTGCCCCTTGGCCTCCTCTCTACTTCCTCCACTAGGCCCATTAAAGCCCATTAGGTTACAGGGGGTTCCGGTAACCTCCCGGTACTCCGGTAAAATGCCGATTTCATCCGGAACACTTCCGATGTCCAAACATAGGCTTCCAATATATCAATCTTTATGTCTCGACCATTTCGAGACTCCTCGTCATGTCCGTGATCACATCCGGGACTCCGAAAAAACTTCGGTACATCAAAACATATAAACTCATAATGAAACTGTCATCGTAACGTTAAGCGTGCGAACCCTACGGGTTCGAGAACAATGCAGACATGACCGAGACACGTCTCCGGTCAATAACTAATAGCGGAACCTGGATGCTCATATTGGCTCCTACATATTCTACGAAGATCTTTATCGGTCAGACCGCATAACAACATACGTTGTTCCCTTTGTCATCAGTATGTTACTTGCCCGAGATTCGATCGTCGGTATCTTAATACCTAGTTCAATCTCATTACCGACAAGTCTCTTTACTCGTTCTGTAATACATCATCCCGCAACTAACTCATTAGCTGCAATGCTTGCAAGGCTTTAAGTGATGTGCATTACCGAGAGGGCCCAGAGATACCTCTCTGACAATCGGAGTGACAAATCCTAATCTCGAAATACGCCAACCCAACAAGTACCTTCGAAGACACCTGTAGAGCACCTTTATAATCACCCAGTTACGTTGTGATGTTTGGTAGCACACAAAGTGTTCCTCCGGTAAACGGGAGTTGCATAATCTCATAGTCATAGGAACATGTATAAGTCATGAAGAAAGCAATAGCAACAAACTAAATGATCAAGTGCTATGCTAACAGAATGGGTCAAGTCAATCACATCATTCTCCTAATGATGTGATCCCGTTAATCAAATGAAAACCCATGTCTATGGTTAGGAAACATAACCATCTTTGATCAACGAGCTAGTCAAGTAGAGGCATACTAGTGACACTCCGTTTGTCTATGTATTCACACATGTATTATGTTTCCGGTTAATACAATTCTAGCATGAATAATAAACATTTATCATGATACAAGGAAATAAATAATAACTTTATTATTGCCTCTAGGGCATATTTCCTTCACTTTCGCCTAATATTTTTTTTATTCTGAAACGTGCTCATGTGAAGTATCAGGACTTTTGGAGATGTGCAGAATAGGTCTCTAATATTTGCTCCTTTTCCAGCCTAGAATTCCGGCTGCCGGCATTCCCCCTCTTCATGTAAACCTTGTAAAATAAGAGAGAATAGGCATAAGTATTGTGACATAATGTGTAATAACAGCCCATAATGCAATAAATATCGATATAAAAGCATGATGCAAAATGGACGTATCAACTGCCAAAATGTTTGGCGTGATTTCACCAGCCGAGATGCCCTCTCGATCCACCAATCCACCTGAAAAACAATCGTTCTTCCGTCCCCAATGGTGCATGCAGCCGAAAGCGCAAACAATGCTTGTCGCCTCCTTTTTTTAGGGTAACTAGGGAATTTATTCAAAATTCAAAGCCGGAGCAATACAAGCAATGTCTGGCAAGGTCCCTAGCCACAAACAGCGACCAGAGGGAAACGCTGAAGCCGCCTTAGAAATGGCGTGAGCTTCCAAATTTGCTCCCCTACACTCATAACGAAAACTAATCTTTACAAAGTCAATCATGGACTCTATTTCATCTATAACCAAAGCGTATGAAGATAGTGTACTCCCTTTTATATCCGTCACCACTTGCATGCAGTCCGAAGCTATCATCGCATGTGTGACGTTTATATCTCTTGCCAGAGCAAGCGCCTCGCTGCATGCATGTGCTTCAAGGCTCGCTACATCCACCAGGCCATCAATGGTGACAGCTGACGCGCCAAGATAGTTGCCATCTTTGTCCCTGCAGATCGCTGCGGCCGCCCCCGTCCTGCCATTGCGAGATATGGCCCCATCAACATTAATCTTTACTTCATCTTTACCTGGTGCACTCCACCTATGAACTCGTTTCTCTGGAATTGTAGTATTGGTGGCTAGCTTCATAACTGTGGCTATGTTCAGGTCCTCCAAATAACGGTTTATGAAGCTCAAAGTAGACAAAGGGCTTTGAAATTCATCATCATGTATGGCTCTTCTCCTCGCCCCCTGGGTAACCTGAACTTGCATGTCGTGCCACGGTCTTTCAGGACCCATCCGCGCAAACCAGGCCCATCGCACCTAAGTGCCACATTAAGGAGAAAAAAGTTGTGGATCCCGAGTCCACCTAATTCCTTGGGCCGACACCCCATATCACATGCCACTTCGGCCTCCTCTTTGGCTTCTCTAAACCAGAACAATTATCTTTTATGGATGTTTATTTTATGATCTGACATTTGTTCGTAAGCTGAATTAGTACTTGCGCATGTTTGATCAGTTATCCACACAACACGTTTCCCTGGGCCCACCAGCAATCCTTCCTTTTTTTCTTTGGTTATCTTCTTCCTCTCGCCCTTCCTTCCTCTTTCCTGCATGCCTCTCTCCCTTCGTCCTTCTCTCTCTCTTTTCCCCTTCTTCCCTGTTGTTCCCTTCCACCTCCTGCGTACTAGGCCCGCAGCCACTGATACATCCATTTTGCATCATGCTTTTATATTGATATTTATTGCATTATGGGATGTTATTACACATTATATCACAATACTTATGCCTATTCTCTCTTATTTTATAAGGTTTACATGAAGAGGGAGAATGCCGGCAGCTAGAATTCTGGACTAGAAAAGGAGCAAATATTAGAGACCTATTCTGCACAACTCCGAAAGTCCTGAAACTTCATGGAGCTTATTTTTGGAATATATAAAAAAATATTGGACGAAGAAAGTACCAGAGGGGGGCCACCAGCCAGCCACAAGGGTGGAGGGCGCGCCCCGACCTTGTGGGCCCCCGGCAGGCCTTCGGTGCCCATCTTTGGATATATGGTGTGTTTTGACCTGGAAAAAATCAAGAAGGAAGTTTTCGGGACGAAGCGCCTCCGTCTCGAGGCGGAACTTGGGCAGAACCAATCTAGAGCTCCGGTGGAGCTGTTCTACCAGGGAAACATCCCTCCGCGAGGGGGAAATCGTTGCCATCGTCATCACCATCGATCCTCTCATCGAGAGGGGGTCAATCTCCATCAACATCTTCACCAGCACCATCTCCTCTCAAACCCTAGTCCATCTCTTGTATTTGATCTTGGTCCCAAAACCTCAGATTGGTACCTGTGGATTGCTAGTAGTGTTGTTTACTCCTTGTAGTTGATGCTAGTTGGTTTATCCGGTGGAAGATTATATTTTCAGATCCTTAATGATAATTAATACTCCTCTGATTATGATTATTAATATGCTTTGTGAGTAGTTATGTTTGTTCCTAAGGACATGAGAGAAGTATTGTTATAAGTAATCATGTGAATTTGGTATTCGTTCGATATTTTGATGAGATGTATGTTGTCTCTCCTCTAGTGGTGTTATGTGAACGTCGACTACATGACACTTCACCATTATTCAGGCCTAGGGGATAGGGGAAGGCATTGGGAAGTAATAAGTAGATGATGGGTTGCTAGAGTGACAGAAGCTTAAACTCTAGTTTATATGTTGCTTTGTAAGGGGCTGATTTGGATCCATATGTTTCATGCTATGGTTAGGTTTACTTTAATACTTCTCTCATAGTTGCGGATGCTTGTGAGGGGGGAGGGTTAATCATAAGTGGGAGGCTTGTCCAAGGAAGGGCAGCACCCAAACACCGGTCCACCCACATATCAAATTATCAAAGTAACGAACGTGAATCATATGAGCATGATGAAAACTAACTTGACAACAATTCCCATGTGTCCCCGGAAGCGCTTTGCTTTATATAAGAGTTTGTCCAGGCTTGTCCTTTGCTACAAAAAGGATTGAACCACCTTGCTGCACCTTGTTTACTTTTGTTACTTGTTACCCGTTATGAATTATCTTATCACAAAACTATCTGTTACTGATAATTTCTGTGCTTGCAGAGAATACCTTGCTTAAAACCACTTGTCATTTCCTTTTGCTCCTCATTGGGTTCGACACTCTTACTTATCGAAAGGACTACGATAGATCCCCTATACTTATGGGTCATCAGCCACCCAGTGCCGCAAACCTCCACCCATTGAAGCTGCCACGGCTGTCACCGGGGTGCTGCAAGGGTGGAGACCACACGGGGGATGCTCCAACGCTGCCTAGGACAGGCGACAGGACCTAGCTACATTGTTTTGCTATGACTAGCAAGGTATTTTTCTGGAACCAGCAACATCAATTGTTGGAACCGGGGAGCTAGCATGGGGAGGGGGCATGAGAGCTACAACCTCCTACGCCGGGAGCTGCAACCACCCGCAAAATATGCTACTACCGGCAACCAAAAAAGTTACGACCGGCGAACTGATTTGTTACAACCATCGAACATGAAGCCGCAACTCGTCTGTGAGAAAGCTACTACAAGCAATGAAAAAAGCTACTTGTAGGATCGAAAGTATGTCTAGAGGGGGGGTGATTAGACTACTTGACCAAATAAAAATCTAGCCTTTTCCCAATTTTAGTTCTTGGCAGATTTTAGCTATCTTAGCACAAGTCAAGCAATCTCCACACAATTCAAGCAAGCATGCAAAAGAGTATATGAGCAGCGGAAAGTAAAGCATGCAACTTGCAAGAATGTAAAGAGAAGGGTTTGGAGGATTCAAACACAATTGGAGACACAGATGTTTTTGTCGTGGTTCCGATAGGTGGTGCTATCGTACATCCATGTTGATGGAGACTTCAACCCACAGAGGGTAACGATTGCGCGAGTCCACGGAGGGCTCCACCCACGAAGGGTCCACGAAGAAGCAACCTTGTCTATTCCATCATGGCCGTCGCCCACGAAGGACTTGCCTCACTAGCGGTAGATCTTCACGAAGTAGGCGATCTCCTTGCCCTTACAAACTCCTTGGTTCAACTCCACAATTTTGTCGGAGGCTCCCAAGTGACACCTAGCCAATCTAGGAGACACCACTCTCCAAGAAGCAACAAATGGTGTGTTGATGATGAACTCCTTGCTCTTGTGCTTCAAATGATAGTCTCCCCAACACTCAACTCTCTCTCACAAGAATTTGATTTGGTGGAAAGAAGATTTGAGTGGAAAGCAACTTGGGGAAGGCTAGAGATCAAGATTCATATGGTTGGAATGGAATATCTTGACCTCAACACAAGTGTAGGTGGTTCTCTCTCAGAAAATGTGTATTGGAAGTGTAGGTATGTTCTGATGGCTCTCTCCACGAATGAAGAGTGGGTGGAGGGGTATATATAGCCTCCACACAAAATCTAACTGTTACACACAATTTGCCAAACTCGGTGGGACCGAATGGTTAAACTCGGTCGGACCGATTCAGCAAACCTAGTGACCGTTAGGATTTTCGGTGGGATTGAGATGCAACTCGGTAGGACCGATATGGTTAGGGTTAGGGCATAACGTAATCTCAGTGTGACCGATTACACAAACTCGGTGGGACCGATTTTGGTAATAAGCTAACTAGAGAGTTGGTCAGGTAAACTCGCTGGGACCGATTCGCTCATCTCGGTGAGACCGAAATGTTACAAAAGGGAAACAGAGAGTTTACATTGCAATCTCGGTGGGACCGATCGCTCATCTCGGTAAGACCGAAATGTTACGAAGGGAAACAGAGAGATTACAATCCCATCTCGGTGGGACCGAGATCCCTATCGGTGAGACCGATTTGCCTAGGGTTTGTGGCAGTGGCTATGACATTTGAAACTCGGTGGCGCCGGATAGAAAGAATCGGTGGGGCCGAGTTTTACTTTTGGTTTAGGTCATATGTGGATGTGGGAAGGTAGTTGAGGATTTTGGAGCATATCACTAAGCATTTTGAGCAAGCAAGCCATTAAGCAACACCTCATCCCTCCTTGATAGTATTGGCTTTTCCTATAGACTCAATGTGATCTTGGATCACTAAAATATAAAATGTAGAGTCTTGAGCTTCAAGCTTGATCCAAACTTTTTGTCCTTAGAATTTTGAGGGATCCACTTTCCTCATCCATGCCATGCCATTCATTGAGCTTTTCCTGAAATATTAATCTTGGAATAATGTTAGCTCAATGAGCTATATGTTGTTAGGAATTACCAAAACCACCCAGGGATAGTTGCACTTTCAATCTCCCCCTTTTTGGTAATTGATGACAACATATAGATCAAAGCTTCGACAAATGATAATAAGAGTGAAAGATATTGTCGCTTTGAGAAGTATGTGAAAAGCAAGAGCTCCCCCTAAATTTGAGCATATCTTAAGATTTGCTTTGGACTGCAAATGCACAATGAGTTAGGATCATGGGTTACTCTTCCATGTCACATACATCTTGGTGGAGCACTCAAAATAATAAAGATTGAATACATGCACTCATCACCAAGCAAAGTGAATGATCATATAAGGATAAGTAAGATAATATCATCTAACAAGCATAAGTGTAGCTTATGATCAACCACATGATCATCAATGTCTCACAGATAATAGCATAGTATCTCAAGCAATCAAAAGACAAACAAAGTTCAACCACCAAAGCAAGAGAGAATAAAAAGCAACGCTCTCTCTCGAAGCCTATGATCTATACATGTTTCTCCCCCTTTGGCAACAAGTTACCAAAAAGTTCATAGAAAATGCATAGCACTAAAACGTCTCTCAAGCTTGGTCTTCAGGTGGTGGCGTAGAGATGGCTCCTTGGACGAAGACTTCAGTTGATGTGGATGGAGCTGAAGGAGTTGGTGCTGGAGCTGGTTGCACTGAAGCTGTAGCTGGTGCAGATGAAGTGGCTCTAGTGTCTGGAACAGGCACTGCAGCAGACCTCTGAGCTGTAGGCACTCTGGCAAATGCATCAGTGGTTGTCTTGCCCTTCCTCTCCTTCATATCATCTTGAAGTTGCTCCACAACAGACTGAATCTCAGTTACCTTCACATCCAAGTCATAGAATTTTTGCTCCACGATTCTTTCCAAGCTCTCCTGGTTTCGAGTCAGGGTGGACAATCCCTTCTCAATCCTCAGAGTGGATGCAATCAGGTAGCCAAGCCGATCTTGCTTGCTCTTCAGGAGATACTGAGATGCTTCTTCAGTAGTTGGCATCCTTGCAGCCTTTTCAGCTTTTGCATTCTCCTTCTTGGCGTGTGCATGCACAGAAGATGGTTCATCCTCGTTCATAACCACAATGTTGTCCTCAAAGTCTGGAAAGATAGGCATGTGCTCCTTGTCCAGTAGATATGTACCAGTGCCCATCTTGGAGTTGATTAGCCCCTGGATTTGTGGGGCATACCCACAACTCCTCTTCTGATCTGCAGCTGTCCTCTTGATAGTTTCAACTATTAGGCTCATGACTTTGAACTTCTGTGGGACATCAAAGATGTGAAGCAAGTTAATTGCATGGCCTCTGATCATCTTGTGATCACCTGACTTTGGCAAGAGAGTGTGCCTGAGGATCCAGTTGATCGTTGGCAGTCCTGACAGAAGAAAATGGACTGACCCAAACTTGAAAGTCTCAAGAGCTTTGTCTGGGATCTCTTTGTACATCTGTGACATAGAATTGTGATCCATCTTTTTCTTGGCATAAACATCCAAGTCATCTTCACTTTCCTTTGGGGCATTGATCAGATTGGCCCATTCCTCAATAGTTGATTGGTATCTTGTTCCTTCAGACATCCAAACTATTCTGCCATCTGGATAGAAATGTGTTGTGGAGTAGAATTGCATAATGAGCTCATCATTCCAGTTTGTGAGCTTCTACCCAACAAAGTCTGCAACTCCACATGCACTGAAGCTGTCATACACTCCAGGATAGTGTTCTTCATTCTCCTTCATGTAGGTCCAGTCGACCCACCTCATATCACACACTATAGGCTTCTTGTCCAACAAAATTGTCTCATAGAAATCCTATTGTTCCTTTGTGTGGAACCTGTAATCAGCAGCAGTCCTTCTCCTGGTGGCATATGGATCTGACTCTCTCCATAGCCTCAACCCTGAGTCTCTCCTGATCTTCATGTTCTCAGCCACAGGATGAGCATCATTGTGGTCTGGAATCTTGGGTTTGAGCTTCCTCAGGACTTGTCCTTCATCATCTTCATCAGCAGCAACTTCAGGCACTAGGGCCTTGTTCTTCTCAGTAGCTAGTATACTCCTGGTATTCCTCTTAGGTGCACTATTGGGCTTGGAGGCTGCTTTGGGTGCTTCTTTGGGCTTTGATGTTGCAGCCCCTGACTTTATAGCATCACCCATCAGCTTTTGTGCCTTGGGTGCTGGTGCAGCAACCTCTTCTTCTTCCATCATGGAAGCCTTTCCAATCACTCTGGCCATGGTCTTCTTGACCCTTTCCTTCCTTTTCTTTCCTTCTGCAGCAGGCTCTTTGGGTTTGGATTCCAAAGATGCTTGAGTGGTGGCTCTGGCTTTTGACATGGGTTGTCTTCCTGCTGGCCTTTTGATCTTCATCCCTGGCTTAACTGCAGCTGAGCTGTACTACTTCTTGTGCACTTTCTTCTTTGATGTGGCATCATCCTCAGTGGCCACATAGTCTTCATCCTCAGACTCTGAAGTTTTCTTCTTCCTTGTTCTGGTGGCAGCTTTGGGCAAGTTGCTGGGAGTGCTCCTGCTTCCATCATCTGAGCTGCTAGAGGGACTAGTGCCCTCACTCATGTGAACCTACTCCTCTTCCTTGTTCTGACTGTCACTCTGATCAGACATGATGCAAACACTGACAGCAGACCCTGTGAATAGATATAGATGAGATAGAGTGGATGAGCATCACAAAATGCAGAGGTTTTTGCAAAAGAATGAGTCAAAAACTTAGTTTTAGTTTTCCACAGAAAGCATTTCGGATCAATCGATTTGTAAACTCGGTGATATCGAAGCAGCTGTTGGAACCTAAACTAGTGAACTCGGTCAGACCGAGTCACAGTTCGGTGGCACCGAGACTGCTAGGGTTTCACAAAGTCCTGAACTCGGTCACACCGATTTGCAATTCTCGGTCAGACCAAAAATTACATGTGCAATGGCCTGAGCCGAATCGGTGGTACCGAGTTCCACAACTCGGTGGGTCCAAGATGGTTTTGGCGGAAACCCAACCCTAAATTTTCAATTCACGACTAAACTACGGAGTGTTTTGACTGGATAAGATCATTTCAATCGTGGCAAGATTCATGGCAAACACAATGTGCTAGGAATCAGATAGGGATAGCACAGTGATCGAGTTCATACCCTAGTTCGGCGATGAACTCGCTACGGCGGCAACGGCGGGGATGATTCCCGTTGACGGCGGCGGAGACCAGCGGCAGGAGGCGGCTGGCGACGAGGAAGACGATCCGGAGACCCTGGAGGCAGAGCGGGCTAAGCGCGGGTGAAAAGACTTCGGAGAAATTTCCAAAAGTTTTGCCCGTGGATATATATAGCTCGACCCTGTCGGTGTGACCGAAAGGTTCAAATCGGTTGCACCGAGATTGAAAACCTAGATCGACTTAGTGATCTCGGTATGACCGAAATGGATGAATCTGTCAGACCGAAACGCACAAAGAAGTTTTGGAAGTTTAAGTCTATAACGAATCGGGGACTCCGAGTGCTCCTTGTTCTGGTGGCAGCTTTGGGCAAGTTGCTGGGAGTGCTCCTGCTTCCATCATCTGAGCTGCTAGAGGGACTAGTGCCCTCACTCATGTGAACCTACTCCTCTTCCTTGTTCTGACTGTCACTCTGATCAGACATGATGCAAACACTGACAGCAGACCCTGTGAATAGATATAGATGAGATAGAGTGGATGAGCATCACAAAATGCAGAGGTTTTTGCAAAAGAATGAGTCAAAAACTTAGTTTTAGTTTTCCACAGAAGGCATTTCGGATCAACCGATTTGTAAACTCGATGATACCGAAGCAGTTGTTGGAACCTAAACTAGTGAACTCGGTCAGACCGAGTCACAGTTCGGTGGCACCGAGACTGCTAGGGTTTCACAAAGTCCTAAACTCGGTCACACCGATTTGCAATTCTCGGTCAGACCAAAAATTACATGTGCAATGGCCTGAGCCGAATCGGTGGTACCGAGTTCCACAACTTGGTGGGTCCGAGATGGTTTCGGCGGAAACCTAACCCTAAATTTTCAATTCACGACTAAACGACGGAGTGTTTTGACTGGATAAGATCGTTTCAATCGTGGCAAGATTCATGGCAAACACAATGTGCTAGGAATCAGATAGGGATAGCACAGTGATCGAGTTCATACCCTAGTTCGGTGATGAACTCGCTACGGCGGCAACGGTGGGGATGATTCCCGTTGACGGCGGCGGAGACCAGCGGCAGGAGGCGGCTGGCGACGAGGAAGACGATCCGGAGACCCTGGAGGCAGAGCGGGCTAAACGCGGGCGAAAAGACTTCGGAGAAATTTCCAAAAGTGTTGCCCGTGGATATATATAGCTCGACCCTGTCGGTGTGACCGAAAGGTTCAAATCGGTTGCACCGAGATTGAAAACCTAGATCGACTTAGTGATCTCGGTATGACCGAAATGGATGAATCGGTCAGACCGAAACGCACAAAGAAGTTTTGGAAGTTTAAGTCTATGACGAATCGGGGACTCCGAGTGCTCCTCACGCAGAGTGGTTTGAATCTGACTTGATCAAATTTTGTGATGTAGCATGAATAGAGTTTGAGACGAGAAAAACATAGATAGCTAGAGAGGGTTCTTAGGCATTCTTGTCCATCCACTTGGCAAAAGAAAAGAAACCCAATCAATCAAAACAACAAGTGGATGTCCTCGAATGAGTAAAATATGCAATCAACATGCTCACACAATAAAATGGCAATTGAAATATGTGGCAAAATATGCACAACCAATTCTAGCATCTATCAAACAATTTGCGATGACTAGGTCATCTATATATGAGTATATTGACTTAGGAGTCAAATGAGAACATTTGATCATAGGTCATACTCATCATTTAAGCACAAGTGGGGTTAGCACTTTTACATAAAGCATTGTTGTGTTCACACCATTAGAGTTGCTTTAGCTCAATTCTTAGAGTAAAGCTCCCCCTAGATGTGAGATCCCCCCTAAGAGGGATGAACTAACCTTGGGTTTTGTCGATGATGACTTCATGTAGATGTTGAAGATGTGGATGCTCAATGTTGATGTAGATCATTTGAAGCTATCCATTGGAGTGAGTTGCACTTTCAATACCTACACGGGTTAGTCCCACAAGGAACAAACAAGGATATCTATAGACATAAAGTGATGCACACACAAGATGATGCCTATGAAAGCTTTTAGGTTACCTTGTCCCTTGCCTTACCAACAAGAGGGTTTGTGACTCCTTGAACTAGTGCAGGATGTGGAAGTTGATTGCACTTGTTCTTGCCAAGATGATAAGAGTGAAGTATGTTGGCGGAGTCACCCTCAAGAACTCTCTAGTTCTTATTCTTCGGGATCCACACCATCTTGATGGGAATCCTCGATGTTGTAGTTGTACTTGATGAAGTGGAACTTGAAGTAGTCTTGGGAACCCACTTGACCAAGGCCTTAGGAGCTTCTTCAAATGCATCAATTTCCTCTTGAAGCTTGTCCTTGCCTTTTTGCTTGTGGTCTTGTGGTGGAAGATCATCTTGAGCTTGTGTCCCTTTGAAAGAAGTAGGATCATACTTCTCTTGTTGAGGAACAAACTTCGTCTTGGGGTATTGATCTTCTTCCCACTCAACTCCATTGGCATTGAACTTTCGTTCAAAACCAACACCTTGATTCTTCCGGTGCCTTCCTTGCTTGCATACAATTTCCTCGAATTGCTTACTTCCGGCAAGGCTCTTGTAAACACCTTTCTCTATGATTCCCTTCAATAAGCTATTTTCTTGCTCAAGTGTAACTTGGCTAAGAGAATCATTAGTGGAATCAAGAGAACTACTAGAAGCAACAATATTGGATTTAGCATGATTATTGTTACTACTAGAGGAAGAATCTTTCTTGTTCTTGTTACTAGACTTGACTTGAGGCATGTAAGTGGATAAGAGTAAACGCAACAATATTGGATTTAGCATGATTAT
The DNA here is from genome assembly GCF_003073215.2 of Triticum urartu. Classification (NCBI taxonomy): domain Eukaryota; kingdom Viridiplantae; phylum Streptophyta; class Magnoliopsida; order Poales; family Poaceae; genus Triticum; species Triticum urartu. The sequence goes on along the minus strand of NC_053023.1, from coordinate 117,445,446 downwards.
TGTTACTACTAGAGGAAGAATCTTTCTTGTTCTTGTTACTAGACTTGACTTGAGGCATGTAAGTGGATAAGAGTAAACGCTTGGCAATGTAAGAAGAACTTTTCTTACGAAGATCATCATTGATTGCTTTTAAGAACTCATGCTCTTGCTCAAGGTTGAGCTTTTCAAAGCGTAATTTCTCATGAGTCCTTAAAAGTTCTCGATGATCTCCTAAGATAGTTTCATGAGCTAACTTAAGAGTGTTTAGTTCTTTAGTTAGAGACTCAATCTTCTCCTTATCATTGTCATTTGTTTTATCTTGATTAGCATGATTAATTGGCATTTCATCACAGTATTCATCACTAGAGTTGTCAACAAGTAAATCATCATCACCTAACAAGTCATCTTCATCACTATTGAAATCAACATACTCGGGGTGTGATACCTTTGGGCCTTTAGCCATGAAGCATGTTCCAACTCCTTCATTTGGTGAGTCAAATATGTCGTAGGAGTTGGTTGTCACAAGTGCTAGACCGGCAACACCTTCATCTTGAGTATATTCGGAGTCGGAGTGATAGCTTCTCTCGGAGTGGTTGTCGGAGTCGGAGCCGGATACCCATTCACCAACATGAGCTTGATGTCTTTGTTTTGTGTAGCTCCTTTATGACTTGTCCTTTCTTTCTGAATCCTTGCTTCTCCGTGAGGGTCTTCGTTCATAACGATCATCTCTACTCCTTCTTTCTCTAGATGGTGATTCTTCTCTTCTACTTCTTCTCTTGGGAGAATCTTCTCTTCTCTTGTAGGGGGTCGTACACTCATTGGAATAGTGTCCGGGCCTTCCACAATTGTAGCAGTTTCGCTCTCGACTAGAAGATCTTTTGTCATTGTAGGACCTTGACTTGGAGCTTCTCTCTTTGCTTCTACTCTTGTAGAACTTGTTGAAGTTCTTCACCATTAAGCTCAATTCTTCATTAAAGGTTTGTTTCTCACTCGATGATGTGGGGGCTTCACATGAGGCTTTGTAAGCACCACTTGATTTGTTGTGAAGTTTCTCTTTATCCTTGAGTGACATCTCATGAGCAACAATTCTTCCGATGACTTCCGTTGGCTTGAGATCTTTGTAATTTGGCATCATTTGGATCAATGTGCACACGGTATCATATTTTCCATCCAAGGCTCTTAGGATCTTCTTAATGATGAATCTATCGGTCATCTCTTCACTCCCTAAGCCGGCAATCTCATTTGTGATAAGAGCAAGCCTAGAGTACATTTCAGCAACACCTTCACCATCCTTCATTTTGAACTTGTCAAGTTGACTTTGAAGCACATTCAATTTGGATTCCTTGACGGAGTCGGTACCTTCATGCATATCAATCAAAGTATCCCAAATTTCCTTTGCATTCTCAAGACGGCTGATTTTGTTGAATTCTTCGGGGCACAATCCGTTGAAGAGGATATCACAAGCTTGAGCGTTGTATTGCAGCATTTTCAACTCTTCCGCGGTGGCTTCACGGTTCGGTTCTTTCCTGTCAAAGAATTCACCTTGCAAGCCAATACACACAATAGCCCAAACGGCGGGGTTATGTCCAAGAATATGCATTTTCATCTTATGCTTCCAACTAGCAAAATTAGTGCCATCAAAGTAAGGACCTCTACAGTGATAATTTCCCTCGCTAGACGCCATACTCTCCTAGGTTGTGAGACCAAGGCTATGACCGCGAAAAGCTATGGAAATCAAAGCAAATGGAGACCAAAGCTCTGATACCACTTGTAGGATCGAAAGTATGTCTAGAGGGGGTGATTAGACTACTTGACCAAATAAAAATCTAGCCTTTTCCAATTTTAGTTCTTGGCAGATTTTAGCTATCTTAGCACAAGTCAAGCAATCTCCACACAATTCAAGCAAGCATGCAAAAGAGTATATGAGCAGCGAAAAGTAAAGCATGCAACTTGCAAGAATGTAAAGAGAAGGGTTTGGAGGATTCAAGCGCAATTGGAGACACGGATGTTTTTGTCGTGGTTCCGATAGGTGGTGCTATCGTACATCCACGTTGATGGAGACTTCAACCCACAGAGGGTAACGGTTGCGCGAGTCCACGGAGGGCTCCACCCACGAAGGGTCCACGAAGAAGCAACCTTGTCTATTCCATCACGGTCGTCGCCCACGAAGGACTTGCCTCACTAGTGGTAGATCTTCACGAAGTAGGCGATCTCCTTGCCCTTACAAACTCCTTGGTTCAACTCCACAATCTTGTCGGAAGCTCCCAAGTGACACCTAGCCAATCTAGGAGACACCACTCTCCAAGAAGTAACAAATGGTGTGTTGATGATGAACTCCTTGCTCTTTTGCTTCAAATGATAGTCTCCCCAACACTCAACTCTCTCTCACAAGAATTGGATTTGGTGGAAAGAAGATTTAAGTGGAAAGTAACTTGGGTAAGGCTAGAGATCAAGATTCATATGGTTGGAATGGAATATCTGACCTCAACACAAGTGTAGGTGGTTCTCTCTCAGAAAATGTGTATTGGAAGTGTAGGTATGTTCTGATGGCTCTCTCCACGAATGAAGAGTGGGTGGAGGGGTATATATAGCCTCCACACAAAATCTAACCGTTACACACAATTTGCCAAACTCGGTGGGACCGAATGGTTAAACTCGGTCGGACCGATTCAGCAAACCTAGTGACCGTTAGGATTTTCGGTGGGACTGGGATGCAACTCGGTAGGACCGATATGGTTAGGGTTAGGGCATAACGTAATCTCGGTGTGACCGATTACACAAACTTGGTGGGACCGATTTTGGTAATAAGCTAACCAGAGAGTTGGTCGGGTAAACTCGTTGGGACCGATTCGCTCATCTCGGTGAGACCGAAATGTTACAAAAGGGAAACAGAGAGTTTACATTGCAATCTCGGTGGGACCGATCGCTCATCTCGGTGAGACCGAAACGTTATGAAGGGAAACAGAGAGATTACAATCCCATCTCGGTGAGACCGAGATCCGTATCGGTGAGACCGATTTGCCTAGGGTTTGTGGCAGTGGCTATGACATTTGAAACTCGGTGGCGCCGGATAGAAAGAATCGGTGGGGCCGAGTTTGACTTTTGGTTTAGGTCATATGTGGATGTGGGAAGGTAGTTGAGGATTTTGGAGCATATCACTAAGCATTTTGAGCAAGCAAGCCATTAAGCAACACCTCATCCCTCCTTAATAGTATTGGCTTTTCCTATAGACTCAATGTGATCTTGCATCACTAAAATATAAAATGTAGAGTCTTGAGCTTCGAGCTCGAGCCAAACTTTTTGTCCTTAGAATTTTGAGGGATCCACTTTCCTCATCCATGCCATGCCATTCATTGAGCTTTTCCTGAAATATTAATATTGGAATAATGTTAGCTCAATGAGCTATATGTTGTTAGGAATTACCAAAACCATCCAGGGATAGTTGCACTTTCACTACGACCGGCGGACATTTTTGCTACAAACGACGATGACAGACGGCTGCAACCGTCGAACGGGAAGCTGCAACCCGCCTGTGAAAAAGCTACTATCAGCAACGGAAAAAGCTACCACCGATGGAGATTTTTGCTACAATCGGCGTTTGTGGCCGGCGGCGGCTATATCCGATGACCGAGGAAAGATGCAACCCGCAAATAAAATTGCTATAGCCGGCAAACGAAAAAGCTACGATGCGCGGCAAGCTAGGATGGCCACCACACAGAGCTGCAATGGTCACCATGTCGTTTGAGACCATGGTCGCAGCTGCGCCGAGCTGGAACCGTGGTTGCGTTTTTGCTGCATATGCAACTTGGGACTCCTTTTGCTACAAACCGCGGATTTCCCCTGATTTGCTGCATCCGCGACGACGAGCCGGCAATGACGAGACGGTTGGCGGGGGCAACGGCGCTCGGGGAGCTGGCACGATGGGCGGCGCCCTCTCCTGCAACGCACACAAATCCGGCGCGCGTCGATGGATGAGGCACCGCTGTGTGGAGCATTGGTTGTGGGGGATTAGCAGTGTTGACTGAGGTAAGAGAAGAAAGCCCCCCAGATCTAACGGCCACGTGGTCTCGCATCGAATGGTAGGCAGCGGGCCGGCCGAAAGTTGGGTCGGCGCGTCGGCGCAGAGTAGTCGCCAAGCTGAAAACCAAAGTTTCAGATTCCTCGCCTTGTCCAAGTCATGTTTTATAAAAAAGAATCGTATGATTGACATATTGCAATATAAAGAGGCCCACGTCCACACGGTGCGGTACTACTCTTGTGATTTGAGCGTTCTATTTAGCACATTCGATTAGGATGGCTAATATGTGAGCAACAATGTTGAATAATATTGGAGACAGAGAGTCACCCTGGCGTAGTCTTGTCGAAAAGTAATGACCTATGTCATTATTAACTTTGGTAGCCATACTACCTCTAGTGACAAAATTTTGGATCCATTCGTGTCATTACTCAAAGAAACCTCTCATTCCAATGGTCTGTTGGAACAACGGTCATTTGGCTTTATCATAAGTCTTTTGAAAGCCGGTCTTGAATACTACCCAACTCACATTCGTCTAGTGCATGTCAAGGACGGTTCCAGGATAACTACTCAATCGAGTATATTCCCTTCTTATATGAAAGGCGTTTGGGATGACCGAACAATATAATGGGCTACCGCGCTGAGCCTATTAGTAGGAACTTTAGTGAAAATTATGAAGTTGAGATTGAGGAGGCATATCCATGTGTATGTTGGATTCTAAAGTAGCCACAAACTGTCACAAACTTAACTCTGTATCATCGAGAGTGCAGGAATGGAAAAACCAAGCTAAATCCGTGCAAGTTTAAAGTACGCGATAATTGCCATCTCCTCCCGTGAAAGTAGAAGAAACAAGGAACGGATCAAACTGAAAGACTGCACATTTTCCTGAAACCGAGTGAAAGATGCAGACCAGAGAGCAGTCCAATCAACACCGCGCGCACCTTCTTTTCACTTGTACTCAGATGATGATGGCACCGGAGGACTGGGTACCTCAAAGCTTTCTAATACCTCCGACCTGCCGCCACTGCCGCTGCTGGCCTTCTCCTCCTCCTTGCCGAAGAGGCCGCCAAACCAGCTACCCCCACCGCTCGAGCTCGCGACGTCTGCAGGGGACACGGCTGGCCGAGGCGGGCATGGGGTCGCCGCGGTGGCCAAGCTGGGGTCATGAGCAGGGCGCGGCCGCGGCGGGGGGTTCTTGTTTGCGTCGAAGACACGATTTAGCATGAGGGCGCCGCCCTCGATGAGCGCGAGGAGACAGCCGCCATAGACCGCCCTGCGGCCTGCAACTCCGAGGCCCATGCGCAGGTGGAGGAACCCGTGCGTGGCGGCGCCGGCGACGACGGAGTTCCAGGGGTCCTCCTTCTGGCGCACGGAGACCGCGGCGCAGCTGGTGATGGAGAAGACGGTGCCCCACACGGCGAAGCTCCCGCCGATCCGCGGGGCGTTCGACCGCACGGCCTGCATGCCGCCGCTTATTCGCGCGCCATTGGGCGAGTTGTGGAGGCCCTTGAGGAGGTGGATCACAGAACCTCCCACGGCGCCCATGGCGAAAGTACCGCCGGCGTCCTCGATGATGCGGTCCGGGCACGGGTCTCTGTCCAGAAGAGGCGCCGACATGGCATCAGCTGCGTTGTAGTAGAAGTAGGGTTCGATCGATCCACTCTTTCATGAGCCGGCGGTTATGGCGTTGTGATCGGAGTTTTTTTTTAAACTTGTAGCACACTTTATATTCAACTCAAATAAGGGATACACCATAAACAAGTTCAGCTACAATAAACTGTGAAGGATCATTATCCCACAAGATTATAGAATTAGAATCGTAACAACATCTAGCTAACTTGTGTGCCACTTGGTTTGCCCCTCTTGGACAATGAGCATAGAATACTGACCCAATTCTTTGAGCTAATATAAAGCAGTCACTCAAAATCGCCGAATAAGGACCCAGAATGTCCACTTCCCCTTCATGCTAAGATAATTTCGAGAGTTTGTTTTATTGGAATCGCCAATACATCAGGAAAGGGGGGGGGGGGGAAGGTTGGCATATTTGGCGAACGCTCGCCACAAGAGATGTCGTTTGCAGTTTCAGTGTATTTGAAGAAACTGGCTGGCCATTTTGCAAAACTGCCATGGCATTTCTTTAATTTTGAGTGTGAATAAGTCGTCCGACATACAACGTGGGATCAAAATCATGTGGCAGCTTAGGCGTTTGCTGGGAAAAAAACAGTTTCGATCAATTCTATTTGAACCATTGGATTCACATCCAATGGCGTGAGCCTCCGACATGCTCTGGCCTAACCGCCTGCTCCCCCCTCCCACGGCTAGCAGGCGTTGCCTAGAGCCGACTCGCAACCCTGGCCTCCCCTTGTACTCGCCCACCATCATCACCCCAGGCATCCCTCTACCCCCCCCCCCCCCCCCCCCCCCCCCCCCCCCCCCCCCCTCCCCCCAAACACCACCACCACCTCGACCGGTCAACCTCAGACTCCCCTTCACCAAGGCATCGTTCGTACTCTAGGCCGCTCTCATCTGAGGCCTTGCCATCGCCTTGACGCCGCCGTCTTCATCTTTAGTGCATCACGAATAATCGGCTCTTCTTAGAAAGGTTAATGAACCATGCACAAGTGCAAGGTGTCCTCTCTCCTCTTGGAAACTAAGTCATTAAAACACCGGACTTTAGTTTATGCGAGTACGTCATAATTTTCAGCAAGCCTTTGTCTTCAGGACTGTCGTTGCTCTGTTGGATTTTTTGGTGCTGCCACTGTGTAACGCCCCGAGACCGATGTGCCAGGTGTCTTCCTGTTATTCGTTGTTGTTGCCTTGTCATTTCTTGTGTATCATGCATTGCATATCATGTCATCATGTGCATTTCATTTGCATACGTGTTCGTCTCATGCATTCGAGCATTTTCCCCGTTGTCCGTTTTGCATTCCGGCGCTTCGTTCTCCTCCGGTGGTCATTTCTACCTTTCTTTCGCGTGTGGGGATTAAACATTTCCGGATTGGACCGACACTTGCCAAGCGGCCTTGGTTTACTACCCGTAGACCGCCTGTCAAGTTTCGTACCATTTGGACTTCGTTTGATACTCCAACGGTTAACCGGGGACCGAAAAGGCCTCGTATGTGTTGCAGCCCAACACCCCTCCAATTTGGCCCAAAACCCACCTAAACCTCCTCCATCATCTAGAGCGTCCGATCACGATCACGTGGCCGAAAACCGCACCTTTTTTGGACTCTCCTAGCTCCCCCTACCTATATATATGTGGCCATCCCCGAAATTTTCGCGGATGAACCCTAGCCTCCCTCTTCCTCGCGCCGCCGGACATGTCCGCCCGGCGAACGGACGTGTCCGCCCTCACCCTCAGCCAATCAGGCCTCGCCACCTCATCAACGCCGGACCTCCTCTCTCCTCCCCGCCGCCGAAGCCCGCCGGCCCAAATCCGGCCCGCGCGGGGCCGAACCGGGCCAGATCCCGCCGCCGCCAACCGCGGGCGCCGCCCCGCCCGCGACCGCCCGTCGCCGCCACGGCGCGCCTCTCCGCCGCCTCCTCCACCGGCCATCGCCGCCGTCCGCCTCGCCGCCACCGCGCGCACCCGCCGCCGTCGAGCTCCGCGCCTCCGCCGCCCCTTCTCCAGCGAACTCGAGGAGCTCCGGTCGTCCTCGGATTCCGCGCCCGATCTGGATCCAGATCCAGATCCACCTCGCGGTTGACTTTTTCTCCCGAACCCTAACTATTTTGCATATTTCATCGTGCTATAACTCCTCATCCGTAGCTCCGTTTTGGGCATATAGCATATCAAAATGTTCATCTCAGAGAGTACATCATTTCATTCCATTGCATCATTTTCATCTGAGTTCATCTTGATGCCCAAAATTCTGTTAGAAGAGTGCTATTTGAGATAATTGTCAGATCTGCTGCTTCAAATAGATATTTGTCATTTTTGCCATGATTGTTGTGTGCATGATATGCCCATGAGCTCTACATATGTTTTGTTAAGGGTTTTTCCATCTTTCCAGAGGTGCAACCCATGTATTTTTGTGATGTGTGTGGTGACTAGCACAAGCTTGCAAAGTGAGTCACTTGGTAATGCTGATTTCAGGGACTTAGCATTTCCACTAAGACATTGACCTGTTTATCTCATATGGTCATATGTTCATATTGTTTCCTAGTGATCCGTGCCTCTTTTGAGGATAATCAGTAAGGATGTTTTGTTAATCTTGTAGTGCTCTATCCATCCATGTCTTTGTTTGCAATTATGGAGCACCCTAGCTTGAGTCAATCGAGCTCTACTTTTGTCATTTCGTGAATCTAGGCAGATTGTCTACTTGTTAGCGATTTTGCCGATGATGTTGTAGTTGATCCGTGCATGCTATGTTATTGTTCTTGCCATGTCTAGCTTGAATTTTGTGTATTATTGATGGATGTATGCTTAGTTTGTCATGACTTGCTCTGTGGTGAGTGCATCGAGCTCGTAAACATGCCTACTTGATATCTGTTTTCAGCATGCTCCAGTTTTCACTAAGTCTGAGAACTGATTATGTTTTTGCCATGTTCACATGCTTGCAAATGTATTTTCTGATCCCTTTTGGCTCAAGGTCACTAAGGGACTTTTGTTAAGCTCTTTGAGTAGATCCATGTCATGCTTTAATTTGCCATGTTCAGGTCCTGTAGCATATAGTTTTCATGCTCCGAAGAGTGCTATCTGATCTGAAATTCCAGACAAGTGTTAATTTCACTAAGTCTGAGATCTGTTCGCAAATGCATTTTTGCCATGCTTGTTTGAACCTGTTAATGGATGAATTGGCCGTAGCTCAGTGCTAGAATTTTGTTAAGCATCATGAATGCATCCCTGCCATGTATTTTGGTGCCATGTTTGGGTGATGTAGCATGTTCATCTTGTTGCATTTAGATGGCTACTTGCTGTAAATCGCAGAACGTGGTCATAATTGAATTGCTTGCCATTTCCAAACCGTAACTCCAATTCCGGCGTTCTTTATATCGTTTTCAAGCGATTTCATCTCATCTTTCCAGTGGCACACTTGGATTTCTAAGTTGAGGCTAGGTTCATGCATTCCTTGTCACATCTTGCATATGCATCCCGCATCGCATCCCGCATAGCATACCATCATTGCATCATATTGTTTGAGCTTTGCACGTGGTTGATTATATTCCGTTTGCTTGTTTGTCTTGTTTGGGTAGAGCCGGGAGACGAGTTCGCTAACGAGGAGCCCGTTGAGTTTGCTTTCGAGGATCCAGTCAACTCTGACAACTTTGCAAGCAAGATGATCATACCCTCGAAATCACTACTATCTTTGCTTTGCTAGATGCTCGCTCTTTTGCTATGCCTATGCTACGATGCCTACCACTTGCTTTCAAGCCTCCCAAATTGCCATGTCAAACCTCTAACCCACCATGTCTTAGCAAACCGTTGATTGGCTATGTTACCGCTTTGCTCAGCCCCTCTTATAGTGTTGCTAGTTGCAGGTGAAGATTGGAGACCGTTCCTTGTTGGAACATTATTTACTTGTTGGGATATCATTATATTGCCATGTTATCTTAATGCATCTATACACTTGGTAAAGGGTGGAAGGCTCGGCCTCTCGCCTAGTGTTTTGTTCCACTCTTGCCGCCCTAGTTTCCGTCATATCGGTGTTATGTTACCGGATTTTGCGTTCCTTATGCGGTTGGGTTATAATGGGAACCCCTTGATAGTTCGCCTTGATTAAAGCTTTTTCAGCAATGCCCAACCTTGGTTTTACCATTTTCCACCTAGCCTCTTTTTCCCTTGGGTTTCCGGAGCCCGAGGGTCATCTTATTTTAGCCCCCCCTGGGCCAGTGCTCCTCTGAGTGTTGGTCCAAACTAGAGTCCTGTGCAGCGCCCCCTCGGGGAAACTCGAGGTTTGGTTTTAGTTGTATGGAGCACTCATCTGAGTGTGCCCTGAGAACGAGATATGTGCAGCTCCTATCGGGATTTGTCGGCACATTCGGGCGGTGTTGCTGGATTTGTTTTAACCTGTCGAAGTGTCTTGAATTACCGAGGTACCGAGTCTGATCGGAACGTCTCGGGAGGAGGTCTATTCCTTCGCTGACCGTGAGAGCTTGTCATGGGCTAAGTTGGGACTCCCCTGTAGGGATTTGAACTTTCGAAAGCCGTGCCCGCGGTTATGGGCAGATGGGAATTTGTTAACGTCCGGTTGTAGAAAACCTGAAGTTGACCTTAATTAGAATACATCAATCGCGTGTGTAACCGTGATGGTCTCTTTCCGGCGGAGTCCGGGAAGTGAACACGGTGTTGGAGTTATGCTTGACGTAGGTTGTTCTAGGATCACTTCTTGATCATACTTTTATCGACCGTGCTTTGCCTTCTCTTCTCGCTCTCATTTGCGTATGTTAGCCACCATATATGCTAGTCGCTTGCTGCAGCTCCACATACTTTACCTTGCCTTACCTACTAAGCTTAAATAGTCTTGATCGCGAGGGTGCGAGATTGCTGAGTCCCCGTGACTCACAGATACTTCCAAAACCAGCTTGCAGGTGCCGATGAGTCCGTGCAGATGACGCAACCCAGCTCAGGAGGAGCTCGGTGAAGATCTTGTCCTTTGTGTTGATTCGTTCTAGTTGATCAGTAGTGGAGCCCAGTTGGGGTCGATCGGGGACCTTGTCGCATTTGGGGTTCTTCTTTTATTTTGGTTCCGTAGTCGGACCTTGAGTGTATTTGGATGATGTAATGCTTTATTCATGTAATTGTTTGAAGTGGCGATTGTAAGCCAACTATGTATCTTTTCCCCTATTGTATTACATGAGTTGTTTGCGAAGATTACCTCACTTGCGACATTGCTTTCAATGCGGTTATGCCTCTAAGTCGTGCTTCGACACGTGAGAGATATAACCGCATCGAGGGCGTTACACACTGGCACAAGACCAATTTGGCTAAAAGTAAGATCCTGCCTATTACTCAAGATGTGAAGATTTCGATCTATCTGATATCCAGGCAGGGCTTGGCTGCCAAACCGCGAGCTTTTCATGTACTCCCTCCGGTACTTTTTAGTTTGCATATACTCTCTCCGTTCCTAAATATTTGTCTTTTTAGACATTTTAAATGACTACTACATACGGATGTATGTAGACATATTTTAGAGTGTAGATTCACTCATTTTGCTCCATATGTAGTCACTTGTTGAAATGCCTAGAAAGACAAGTATTTAGGAACGAAGGGAGTATAAGTTTGTTCAAAGTTGTTTCTACTTTGACCAAATTTATAGAAATAAGTATCAACATTCACACTGCCAAATCAACACTGTTAGATTCATCATGAGATTTAATTTTATAGTATATATATTTGGTATTGTATATATTGATATATTTTTAATATAAATTTGGTCAAACTCTGCAAAGTATGACTTACACAAATCTAATACGCAGAGTAAAAGGGACCGAATGGAGCACCTTTTTTTTTTTGAGGGAAATTGGAGCACCTATTTAGGTATGTCGTTGTGTGATAACTGAAATGGGGTGCTTTTCAGGAGCTGTTGGATAAACTAATTAACGAGTTTTTTTGACAATCAACTAATTAACGAGTTGGCTTGTTGTGGAAGGCTAAATGGATTAACTCTGTTGGCCGCCTAACTCTGGTCCGTTTTGTGACCTCGGCAATGACGATCTTCCGACTCATATGTATTGACACGCCCAAACGGATTATAAACCAGAAGATTGAAAAGCTTAGGCGTGCCTTCCATTGGACTGGTGTTGATCATGTTAGTGTGTGGGTAAGGATGTGTGTGTGATGTTCAAAGCTTCCACTGTTATTCACTCACCTTGGAGATGGCAAGGGGACTTTTTCTGGCATGATCATTGGATGCAGGGCAACGGGCCAATGATGGCTTTGTGGTGGCACCGTGGCACATCGTAGGGAGAGAAATTATAGGATTTTCAACAACCAGGATTTCACTGCATGTGATGTTCCTATATGCAGATCTGACAACATGGATAGCGGCTGACTTGAAAGGAGTTCAGTGGATGCCCTATATGCAGAATTGAGAACTTCAGGGAACGAACTGCCTCATTATAGATAACCTCCCGATCTCACGAGCCAGATGACCATAGGCTGGAAAGCGCGACCGAAGAATCCGACCGAACCACCACTCGGACCGATCCGTCGGCTAGGGCCTAGGGCACATCAGCAGTTCCACAAAACTGGTTAGCTCACCATGTTGGTACCAAACCATCGGTAAGCAATGTGCTTACTACTGCAGACATCGAAACGGGAAGGCAGAAGAAGAACCCTGATGTCACACCAGAAGCAAGACAGACAGACAGAGGCGTAATTTTAATTGAAGGCTTTTCAAGCGCAGCAGTACATCTGCACCATATGACGCTATAGGCATTATTACCGTCGCTACCACGGCAACAACAAGAACATGCAAAGTTTAAAAAGCTCGCGTACAATAGACTAATAATACAAAACCTTTTCCCAGCGACTGGTCGGCCCATAGATAACAGTACTAGAAGTTGAGCTGCGCAAGCGTCACTTCGTCTACCTCTCCTCCAAGATGAAGTAGATTGCACTCCCAGCTTCAGACTACTACCTGTGGGTCGAGCGCCGCTGCGCATCGGCGGCGCCATCAGCTACCTGCAGGAAGTAGGAACAAATTGTCACACACACTCATGGAGCATGCAAGCATGGAAAAACCGAGCTAAATCGGCGCAACAACATAATAACCAAACCACATGAACCTGCACGCTGCGCAACAAAAGCACGCCATAGTTTAACATCACATCAAACAGAGAGCACGGAACTAAAAAGCATATGACGGATATTGTCTAACATACATCTCGATAGATTAGACAAAACGATGGAGACCTTCTCTTAGTTCCATATATAATTAGAGTCATTCACTAGTAAAACGTCCAACGGAACTTGAGCAATATAGACACATGAGCATACAGAGGTGCATGACTCAGGCATTCCTGGGGCACTTGACCTTACAGCAGCTTGTTTCTTTTTAAGTTCCAAGGTGGCATCCTAAATGTACAGTTGAAGAACAAGGACCATGGATAAAGAATTGTGAAAACACTGCACTGAAATAACCGATCCCTGATAACTGGGAAAAAATAAGCTAAAATCATGTGTAGTACTTCCATATTTGCATCGAAACAGCTTGAAACCAAAATCTACTTTATATCTTCAAATCCATGGGAGCCGTATCTGCTACTTGCATAAGATTTTATTGACCCAGTAAGTACAATATGGAATTTATATATCTTATTAACAAATAACAAGTTAGGCTAGGCAGTCGAGGGGCATGTTCGGGACATGATTTCAGATGCTAAGAGGCACAATCAGTCCCTAACATCATATAAAAAGGTAAGCATGTAGCAAGATATTGGTTAAGAAAACTGCATTCACGTCAACAGGAATGTCAATTTTGTAAGCCAGATAGAACATTTTTTTCTTCTGTCTGTCAGAAGAAATAATTCAGTCCAAGTAAATGGCCAATGCAGCCCATCCATAACCAGGACTAGATAAAAAAGGAATATTTACCATGTTCCCTATCACAACGAAACACAGATTTATGAGTTCTCAAATGGAGTAGGACAACATGATAAAAGCAAACCAGGCCTAATATTCTTGACAGATTTATTCTCATGTCCATACAGAACATAACAAGCTCTAAAATAATTTTGATACATGCAAATGCTTTATTTTGAGATGTTTCATTGGCCAGAAGAACAACCAGCTTATAAAGGGACAGCCATAGAACAACTCACCACTAATAAACTAACATTGAAAGTCCACAAACCTACGTACTGAACTGAACTACTCGTAGATCACATAAAGCTATTTTACAGTCTAGAGGACATGCAGCCTTGAGAAAATGGAAGGCAGAACCTCCCACAACCCATGGCGCTGCATCATCAAAAATATGGTCTGGGCATGGGTCCGTTAATTATCTTCAGGTAGGGTCACACAACCCATGGTGAAAGGTACACATAGTATCTGTCGTGTGACCCTACCTGAAGATTTAGTGCTTTGTGGTGGAAGTAGGAGGTAGAACTCAGCGGAATATAATTAACCACAAAAGCTTCCTCGGAGCTCAGAGTGATGAAATAAAACCACAGCAGCTATATACGACAATCAATCATGTTCTGTAATTGAATTCTGTAATTGGAAGCTAATAAAGCTTCTTGATTATACGGCATGGACAAGTAAATAAAGTGGCATGTTGCATTAGCAAGAAAAACTCAGCGGCAGAATCATTTAGAACAGACACCTCAATAAATCATTGCCACCTCGTCGGGTAAAGTATCAGAAACAAGGAGTGGATCGAACTTAAAAACAACACCCTTTCTGAATTAAATCCAAAATACAGATCAGAGCAGTCAAACAAACACCGCACCTTCCTTCACTTGTACTCAAACGATGGTATCGGAGGGCTGGGCGTCTCGAAGCTCTCTAATATCTCCGACATGCCAGTACTGCCGCTGGGCTTCTTCTCCTCCTTCTTGCCAAAGAGGCCGCCAAACCAGCTACCCCCACTGCTTGAGCTCGGGACCTCTGCAGGGGACACGACAGGCTGAGGCAGGCCTGGGAAGCCACCTCCTCCCGTCGAGATAGCGGCGGCCATGTTGGGATCATCAGCAGGGAGCGGCGGGAGCATCTGCGGTGCGAATCGGTTGGCCATGAGGCCGGCGCCCTCTATGAGGGCGAGGAAAAAGCCGCCCGCGAGTGCCGAGCGGCCAGAAGCTTTGATGCCCTGCCGCATGGAGAGAACCCCTCCAGTGGCGGCGCCACCTATGATGGAGTTCCAGGGGTCCTCCTTCCGGCGCACGTAGGCCGAGGTGCAGTGGAAGGTGGAAAAGAGGGTGCCCCACACAGCAAAGCTCCCCCCGAGTTGAGGGGCGTTCATGCGAGCGGCCTGCATGCCGCCAGTAATTCGCGCACCATTGGGCGAGTTACGAAGGCCCTTGAGAAAGTGATAGACAGAACCACCGACAGCACCCATGGCGAAAGCACTGCCTGCATCATCAATGATGCGGCCTGGGCACGGTTCTCTCTCGAAGAGATCTCTCTCGGAGACAGGAGCCGACATAGTATTAGCTGCGTAACCCTATCTGAAGATTCGATGCGTTGTGGTGAACTAAAATCTTCCCGGGGTTCAGAACGAGAGTATATATAACACGGTCGATCGTCCCTGATATATAAGGAGGTAATAAGGCTTCTTGATGTACACGACATGGACTCCTAACCGCGGACGGCCTCAACACCAAGTAATAAATAAGCTAAGAGAGAAACCGGATCGAACTGAGAAAACATCTGAAACTGAATCCAAAATACAGATCGGAGAGAAAAACCGCACCTTTTTTCTCACTTGTAGTCGAACGATGGTATCGGAGTGCTGGGCGTGTCAAAGCTCTCTAATATCTCCGACTTGCCGCCGCCGCCGCTGGGCTTCTTCTCCTCCTCCTTCTTGCCGAAGAGGCCGCCGAACCAACTACCCCCGCCGCTGGAGCTCCCGACCTCCACGGGGGGCACGGGTGGCTGGGGCATGCCTGGGAAGCCGCCGGCGCCTCCCCCCGCCATCGCGGCGGCCAGGTTGGGATCGTCGGTGGGGAGCGGCGGGAGGTTCTGCGGCGCGGCGAGGACGCGGTTGAGCATGAGGCCGGCGCCCTCGATGAGCGCGAGGAGGCAGCCGCCCATGAGCGCGGAGCGGCCGGCGGCGCCGGGGCCCTGGCGCATGGAGAGGAAGCCGCCCGTGGCGGCGCCGGCGATGATGGAGTTCCAGGGGTCCTCCTTCTGGCGCACGAAGACCATGGTGCAGTCGAAGGCGGAGAAGAGGCCGCCCCAGACGGCGAAGCTCCCGCCGACGCGCGGCGCGTTGAGGCGCACCTGCTGGGCCCCGCCGAGCAGGCGCTCGCCGTTGGGCGAGTTGTAGGTGCCCTTGAGGAAATGGAAGATGGAGCCGCCCACCGCCCCCATCCCGAACGCGCCGCCCACGTCGTCCAGGATGCGGTCCGGGCACGGCTCCCGCGAGGTCTCCGGCGTGCCCATCTCCTCCTCCTGCGGCGATTCGGCGGCGGGGGCGGCGGCGGCGAGGAAACCCTAGGTCCCGGGCGGCGGCTGGCGTGGGGAGGAAGAAGAAAGGGGTGGGGGAGAGATGGAAGGGAGCTCCGTCGAAACGTGGGGGAGGGGGAGCTTTTTAGCCGTGGCTGGATCTTGTGGTTTACGTGTTCCCGTCGGGTGGGGTCCGCTGTCAGAGGCCCATTCGTCTGCGTGCTCCCGCAGCTCGCCTTGCGAGGCCCGGAGATATTTTAGGGGCGGCGGCCCGGCACCGTTTTTTCTTGTCCGGTGTGTGTCACGAACTTGCGAGGCTCCTCCGTATTTTGGGTCCAATGGAATCTCGCTGTTTGGGCCGGGTACACTGTACTTATTATATAAAAGTGTTGCGTCTATAAGTAGATTTTTTTTCTCCCCTAATATAGAGGCCCATAATCTTGTAAAGGCTACCTAATTTTATTGACATGTCTTAGTCGGCACATTGGAATGGAGGGAGACTTCGACGGCGTTTCCTATTTAGCGCTTCAGGCGCCGGTTGTAGATCATTTGACAAACCGGCGCACACCCCTATCCCTTGTTAGGACGGCCCATTCCACTTTTTTTTCTGGTTTAATATGCTAAAAACATGCGTGGCTGGGATTCGAACTGGCGACCTCCAACGTATGTTTACTAACCGACCCAGCAAATGACATGTCATGATAATATATTTCCTTTTATTGTTTTGTATAGTTTCTCCAGCCGTTTTTCTTCTTCTTTTGTTGTGGGCTTTTTTTGGACCGGTTTTTTGTCTTTCTTTTTTTGTTACATTTTTCATGCTTTTTCCTTTTTTCTTTATTTTTTCCTCAAAATGTAAAAAACAAATTTGATGAACTTTTTTCACATTGATGGAAATTTTCCAATTTTTATGAACATTTTAAATAATTTGATGACCTTTTTTCCAATCGTTGAACTTTTCAAAATTGGTGAACTATTTTCAAGTTCAATGATCTTTCTTGTAATGATGAAATTTTCCAAATTTGATTTTTTTTTCAAATCGATGAACCTTTCAAAATTGGTGAACTATTTTCAAATTCAATGATCTTTTTGTAATGATGAAAATTTTCACATTTGATGTTTTTTTCAAATCCATTAACTTTTTTACCAATTTGATGATTTTTTTCAAATCGTTTTTTAATTTCATGAATATTTTCAAAATACGTGAACTTATTTGGATTCATGAATTTTTTGCGAATTTTATCATTTTGTTTTTGTTTTTTAAATGCAATTTAGCGAACCGGGGGAAATAAATGTGCAATCTACATGGATCGGCCCACTAGCGTTGGTGTGTGTGCGCCGGGGAGCTTCCTTGCTGCCTAGCACCGAATAGGAGCTCCTGACTTCGACAATATTCTTTGTTGATGGACGTGGGCATTATAAGGGGATCCCAATTAGCGCCCCGCTATGTGAAGATTTCTGGGCATGGCATTTTGAGAAGATTGTAATCTTCACCGGGCGTTCGGCTTACCAGATGCTTGCGAAAACAAAGCAACGGTGGGAGGAACGGCTAGAGGGGAGGCTAAGCTCGTCGACCGGCGATGTGGGCCACTGGAGAAATTTATGAAAATGTGTGTACCTTCGAAGCCGAAGGTGTTTCTGTGGAGGCTTGCACAATATTCACTTGTAACACGAGATGTTCTAGCTAAAGACACATGGCCAAAAGTATTACCCATGAATTATGTTTTTCGATAAAGACCTGCGAATTATGTGGCGCGGGAGATTCATGGGGCACTCGCTAATCAGTTGTGCGATGCCGAGATATGTGTGGGCACTAGGGGTGAATTGATCGTTGACCTACATTGCAATTCTTCAAAACCGACGGCTCTTCTCCTTGATGGACTCCATGACACGTGAAGAATTTACTCGAACGGTCATAACCATGTGGGCAATCTAACACGCCCAGAGGGAAGCTATTCGTGAGAATGTTTTTCAAAGCTCTTTCTCCAGCACGTCTTCGTGGATAGCTTCTTAATGGACGTCGGTTTGGCCAAGGCACCAAGGGTCCTTATATGTCTAGACAGGTGGTGGAGTGGTTTCCACCACCTTCTGGATTGGGGGGAAACTGGGTCCGAAAATAAAGAGAAATTGGGTTTCCACCTCCTGTCTTTTTTTTTTGGTCGCATTTATACCAATATAAAAAGACCCAAATAGGCAGATCCAAACCATCCCGACCATCAAATCATGTTATCTAACGGTTCAAATCGCTCCAATGTTGAGCACCAAACACGTTTAACGCTCTAATTACCCACCACTGGCATTGGTTATAAACATGTTTTGACTCAACGCTATCCCTTGAAATCTGGCATGTAATTAATATCCTACCATTTCCATGTAAAAATAATTGATATCTTACCAAATACCACCGTGCAACAGATATATCTTACCTAATATAACGTGCAACTAATATTCTATCTAATATAAACGTGCATTGCACGTACATTATTACTAGTCAACGTAAATTTCACGCCACGCCGTAGTGCCGTATCAATGTATCATTAATGTTCAAAACCAGATTTGCTCCCATGGTTTCAGAGATCCAGGCGTATCTATCTGTATCCTCGTCTCCACCGAATGCGAGGAAGACGCCAGTTTTGACTATGGAAATGCTACGCACGTACGTACGTGCCCATCGACCGAAACGAAAGAGATACGATGACGACGCATAGGCAGTGCGGCAACGTTGACCCGGCCTGGCATCGGCCGCGGGAGAGAGGCGGGCGGGCTGACCTGACACGGGAACTGTTCAACCTTTGACGAACGAGCTCCAAAAACCGCAGGCCGCTCATGGTTTCTCGATAGATCCCGCGCTCGCCCACAGAAATCGGTCGTCCGAGGCGTCGTCGCAGCCCCCTCTCCTCGCTGGACGCCGCCCCACGTACGCACGGCATGTATGTATGTATATATATCTCTGCATACAAACAACGGGCAAACCATTGGCCGGGAAGAAGAACACGAGGGAAAAGAAGATAGCAGCAGCGTCTTTCATCAGAGTTTAGATCATCGCAGAGCGCAACGCTAGGCCAGGCGACGACGACATGGGCCGTTGGTTGAAGCCAGATGTACGTGCAAGACCGTTCGATTACTTCAGAGTTATTTTTGTATCTTGCCTTAACGATCCTGGTGGTGGTGCAGGTTTACCCGCTGATCGGCGCCATGTCGCTGGTGACGGGGATGTGCGTCTTCCAGCTCACCCGGAACGTCTTCCTCAACCCGGACGTCAGGTGAGGCCTCCAAGCCGCCCCGATCGATCGATCGGATCATTTCGAATTTCGATGCATGCATGTGGTTAACCGTTTTGCTCTCTTGCTTTGTTCAGGGTGAGCAAGAGCAACCGGCAGAGCGCGGTGCCGGAGAACGAGGAGGAGGGCGAGAGGTACAGCCAGCACGCCTTCCGCCGCTTCGTCAGCGCGCACCGCCCGGAGGTCTTCCCCGCCATCAACCGCTTCTTCTCTGGGTTCAGCGCCAAGTGATGTGTCCATTGCATGTGTGTGTACGTGTGTCGCGTGTGAATATGTTGGTTCGTGATTGTGTCATTAGCGTGGAGGCGTGCCATGGATATGTGCTCCTAGACACGCCTCAGGTGAATAAATGGTGTGTTGGAAATATAAGAGCAGCTCTAGAAGAGTTGCCATAATTTGAATCGTGGTCCGCTGGCTATATGGACTGCGTTTCATAATAATTTGAATTTGAAGGCTGTCGGCTTGTGCGCAAATACAAAATCACCAAACGGCATTTTTTTTATCTGCTCTCCTGATTTTAGTTTCAATTCAAGTAGCAATTTTCTTTTGCAGCCAAACAGCTCATAATTGTCACCAAATGCGATAGACATAATTAGCAACTACTATATGTTAGTGGCCAAAAGTCGTATTATTACATATAATTTTACGACTTGAAATATCGTTAAGCGGCATTTTCAAAATATACAATGCCCCTAATCGACATTGCAAACTACTACTACCTTCACTACGCCGTTTCCACCGCCGCCTAGTCATTGTCCTCCTCATCGGTACACAGACAAACGTAGTCTGAGAGATCTCGCCTCCCGTGTCGCTCTCACGGGCGGCTCGGGAGAAACCCCAGCCGTCGCCGACAGCCACCCTCGCCTCCCCCCTCCTCCTCCTGCCGCCGCCGGAGGGCGTCCCTGGGCAAAGCCCTCGGCGCTGGCGCCGGCGGGGACGGCTCTCCCTCCTCTTCTCCAGGCGTGGCGGCGCTGGACGCTGGCCGGCGACGGGGACTCGCGGGCGGTCGGGGGCGCGCACCGGCAATGGTGGCGCAGTGCGCCGGCGCGAGCGGGGCGGAGGCGTGGGCAACTGGGTCTCCAAGGATCCGACGCCGCTCTGCCCAGGGGAGCTCCAGATCCCGCTCCCTTCGGACAGCGGCCCGTTCCCTTGGCCGGCGGTCCCTGCGGCCGCGACTGGGGGCTGGTGGCGTAGGTGGGTGTGGTGGTCAGCGCAGCGTGGTGAGCAGGCCATGGCGGTGCCTGGTGACTGTCATGCCTGGTCTGGGTGTGTAGGATCTAGAAGTAGATGTGTCTAGAGAGGGGTGATTAGACACTTTGTGCTAAAGTTGCAATTTTTTAAGCCTTTTCGATTTAAGTGGAGTTTAGGCACAATTTCAGCACACACAATACATATCAAGCAAGCAAGCAAAGAGTATATTGGTAGCGGAAAGTAAAGCATGCAACTTGCAAGAATATAGAGGGAAGGGTTTGGAGAATTCAAACGCTATTGGAGACACGGATGTTTTTCCCGTGGTTCGGATAGGTGGTGCTATCCTACATCCACGTTGATGAAGACTTCAACCCACGAAGGGTAACGGTTGCCCGAGTCCACACAGGGCTCCACCCAAGGGCAACGGTTGCGCGAGTCCACGAAGAGCTCCACCCACGAAGGGTCCACGAAGAAGCAACCACCCACAAAGGGTCCACGAAGAAACAACCTTGTCTATCCCACCATGGCCGTCGCCCACGAAGGACTTGCCTCACTAGCGGTAGATCTTCACGAAGTAGGCGATCTCCTTGCCCTTACAAACTCCTTGGTTCAACTCCACAATCTTGTCGGAGGCTCCCAAGTGACACCTAGCCAATCTAGGAGACACCACTCTCCAAGAAGTAACAAATGGTGTGTAGGTAATGAACTCCTTGCTCTTGTGCTTCAAATGATAGTCTCCCCAACACTCAACTCTCTCTCATAGGATTTGGATTTGGTGGAAAAAAGATTTGAGTGGAAAGCAACTTGGGAAGGCTAGAAATCAGGATTCATATGGTAGGAATGGAATGTCTTGATCTCAACACATGAGTAGGTGGTTTTCTCTCAGAACATATGAGTAGAAATGGTGTGTGTGTTCTGGTGGCTCTCTCATCGAGTGAGAAGGAGGTGGAGGGGTATATATAGCCTCCACACAAAATCCAACCGTTACACACAATTTACCAATCTTGGTGGGACCGAATCAGAAAACTCGGTCGGACCGAAATGGTAAACCTAGTGACCGTTAGGAATTTCGGTGGGACTGACATGCAACTCGGTAGGACCGATTCGGTTAGGGTTTGGGCATAACGTAATCTCGGTGAGACCGATTACACAAACTCGGTGAGACCGAGTTTGGTAATTAGCTAACCAGAGAGTTGGTCAGGCAAACTCGGTGGGACCGATTTGCTCTTTCGGTGAGACCGAGTGGAACTCGGTGAGACCGAAAAGTTACAAAGGGGAAACACTGAGTTTACATTGCAATCTCGGTGGGACCGATTGCATATCTCGGTGGGACCGAGAATATTGCAATAGGTAACAGAGAGTTTGCAATCCCATCTCGGTGAGACCGAGATCCTTATCGGTAGAACCGAATTGCTAGGGTTTGGCAGTGGCTTATGACAAGTGAAACTCGGTGGCGCCGGATAGGAAAAATTGGTAGGACCGAGTTTGGCTTAGAGTTTAGGTCATATGTGGATATGGGAAAGTAGTTGAGGGTTTTGGAGCATATCATTAAGCACATGAAGCAAGAGGCTCATTAAGCAACACCTCATCCCTCCTTGATAGTATTGGCTTTTCCTATGGACTCAATGTGATCTTGGATCACTAGAATATAAAATGAAGAGTCTTGAGCTTGAAGCTTTAGCCAATCCTTTGTCCTTAGCATCTAAGGAGTTCCCACAACCTTTAGTCCATGCCACTCCATTGTTGAACTTATCTGAAACATGCTAGATAGAAGTGTTAGTCCAACAAGAGATATGTTCTCATCAATTATCAAAACCACCTAGGGAGCACTTGTGCTTTCAGGGTGCCTCTCTTCGCCCAGATCTGGATCCTTCTAGGGCGGTGGCTCGCACGGCTGGTGCTCTCCTTGGTTGCGGCTGGGGGGTCGGTGGTGGCTGCTGCTGCTGTCGGCGGGGTAGGCGTGTGGTGGTGTGGTGTTGTGGCCGGCGGTGAGGGGTTGGGCGCAGGTGGCAGCCGAGACAGAACCAACTCTGTCTGTGTAGGTGCTCGAGGTGAGCGGCTGTGTTTGCGGATGACTCTTGCAGGACCAAGCGGGGACGCTCGCCGTGGACTGGCAGGAGAGGGGAAGGTCTAGCGCTGCCGGACTCGGTGGCCGGCGTTTGCGGAGTCGGCCGGGCTGGGATGCTTCGGGCGAAAGCCTATTGCCGACCTCGTCGGCAACGATGATGACGACGTCTCCTGGCGCCGTGTCCCTTCGTGAAGGCATCATTGGGGAGCTACCGTTGCCGGCTATTTCTCTGTGTTTCGGGCGAAAGTCTCAGATCCTTCTCTGGATCGGATGACGATGACATATTCCATGTTGTTTCCCCCTTGGGGGCGTCGTTTCAGGAACCAGGGATCCGCGGTTGGTTGTCTGATGTCTGGGCTGGAGTGTTGGTTCAGGTTGCTGGTTTGTAGGGCGGTGGCGGTGAGGTGCTCTATGATGGCGACCAGTACCTTGGTCATCCTATGCTGATGGTTGACCTCTCTTTTTGGGGCTCGTGGCAGCGGCGAGGTCTCGGTTTTCGGCACCCTTCGATGGCTTTTGAGGTTTGGTGGCCTGCGGAGTGCTATAGTTCTCTCTATTTGTGATGGTGGCCGTGGTGTGGCTCAGAGGAGGTGTAGGGCTATCTCGGCGGAAAATTGCCCTTCGGCACGGTCTGTGGCTTTCTCTGCCGCGACGTTCCTAGGCAGCAGGATGCTCTTCGATGGTGGCTACGATCTCCTAGCTCTTCAAGGTGCAGAGATCGCATGGTAGCAGGCAACTTCTTCTCTACGTCTTCTCGGTGGCGGATGTCCTTTCGACGGATCCAACAAAGCTAGTTCCCGCTCTTCTCGGTCCACTGATGGTGATGGATGCTAAGTTCTTGGTGTTGGCTGCTTGTCATAGCTCGCTTCTGGTTCTTTTTCTGTTGTTCCTTGTTCCATCTTGTATTCTGTTGTTCCTGGTTCCTTCTCCTGTGTGTCGGGTGATATCTGTTGTAACCGTCGTGTTGTATCTCAGTCTTATCTATAATGAAAATGGTTCAGGCTGGCGTAAGCCCGCCGTAGCACCGTCAAAAAAAATTGTCCTCCTCATCCTCCTCGCCTGACAACCCATCGATGTAGGCAAAGTCGTCGTTCTCCTCCTCAGAGCAATGAGCAACGACCGCGAGCTGTTGCTCCTCCTCTTCGTTGCTGGTTGTGGGGCCGAAGCGCTCGTGGATGTTTATTCCAATAACCCTTCCTCTATAATCTATTTATTATTAGCATGTTCGAAAACTTTAGAAATTGTAGATCCCATATCCATGATGTTATTGTTATAACAAGGTAAAAGGAGGATAATATTGAAATATTTTTGGTATTTTGAGTTTTTTGTGAATAGCATCAAAGCAAACAAACGATATATAAAATATAACTAACAAAGATAGATAACAAGAAATCAAAGTGGTAACGGCAATGCCTTCACAAATCTTGCTTGGTCTCCTGTATGAGTTGTTGGTGACCCCCAAGTATAAGAGTGACGTGACCTAGCAATAATTATTTCACTGATTGAGAACCAAGGTTTACCGAATCAGTAGGATTATCTCTGCAAAAACTAATGGTTGGTACCTACACACAACACACAAAACAAACTTGTCCCTAATGATTCAAGAATGTTTTGTCAATCTTCTTATCTTGCTAGCTACAAGGGTAAATTATATGGTATGATAGGAATTGATAAATAGATAAAATAAATAAAAGGATACAACAAGAAAATAAAATGATAATCATGATTGAAATTAAGGAAAAAAAGACCCGGGGCCATAGATTCAATAGAGGCGTCTCTCAAAGTAGGATAAATGTGTTGTGGTGAACAAAATACAGTTTGACATTGATTAAATTATAATATTTATATTTACCACTACGAGCATTCATGACACAATCTTGTATAGGCATTAAGGCTGTGATATATAGACCATTAATCCAAATGCATATACAACTGATACTCCACTCAAAGACCGCTATCGAGCATGCATCTTGAGATATTAAGTTTGTACAAACAAAGCATTACAATAAGCATGATGACATAATATAGACAATAATTAAAACTATCATCTGACTATGATAAAGAAACCATCATTTTATCCTTAGTAGCAACAATACAATACATGTCTTGTCCCTTATTGTCACTGGGATATAGAACACCGCAAGGTTGAACTCACTGCCATACACAACCCCCTCCGAAGATCTGCGCATCAAACTTGGTCGAAGAAGACAAATAGACCCAAAAGCATATACAACTACTTAATTATGCAGCAAAGAAACCATAAGAAATTCAATATAATTCATGAACAAATCCGATCATAAAGTGCCAATTCATCACATCCCAACAAACACAACACTGATTACATCATAGGGATCCAATTGTGTGAGGCAGCTGACAGGAACTTTGTATCGAATCACAAGGGAGAGAGGATGCCATCTAACTACTGCTATGAACCCAAGGTCCTAATAAAACTACTCACACATGGTCATGGTGATAGCAAGGTTGAGGAGGATGGCTCCGGTGACGGATGCCCCTCTGGCAGCTCGTCGGAACAGACCCCCAGATTGGATTTCCTTGGAAGAGGAACTTGTGGCAGCAGGGAAAAATCATGAAAAATGGTACAAAGTGTTTTGAGAGTAATAAGATTTATAGGAAAAATATGGGTGAAAGGCGTGTCGGAGGCTTGGCTGTCTAGTGGCTCCTGGCTCCTTCCAGTGCTTTCTGAAAGCTTTGTCCTCCAAAAAAATCATCAAAAATCCCGAGGGTATTTTAAGGTCTAGAGATATCGATTTTCTGTAAACCAAAAACATGTAGTAACAACAACAAGCTCTGTGCACTGAATTAATAGGTTAGTCCATGAAAATAATATAAATTTGTTATAAAAATATGTAAACATGGTATGATAATAACATAAAACGATAAAAATTATAGATACATTTGAGACGTATGAGCACGTAAACTAATGTACCCCACATGTCATTTGCACTTCTTTGTGGTTAAATCAAGTAATAGATTAAGTGCATCTTCTAAATGCTACAGATACAAGCATCACAAAAAATATGTATGCACCTTGACAAACTAAGTGTAAGGACAAAGTTGAGGATAGTCGGCATTTAGAGTTAGATGATATCTCGCGAGTTGCTATGCAGATTATTTACAGTGTATTTTGGTAAAATTTGATTATATGAATGAGTATTTAGATTAATAATGTAAGAACTACAACTTAAAGTAGCGTCTAATTGTAAAATATTTAGTAAACGTAAGTAGCACAAGATAATTAAGACATTTGAGCCTTTTTTACATCATGTTGCATGTTGAGGCAGATCATTTTCCGTATATATTTGCACGATGAAGTGACATAGTTGCATGTTGAGATAATATGTTAGTAGGGATGAGTGGGGTGTTTTGGAGCTCGGCCTCCATGGAGGCCGAAATGAATGTTTTTTTAAATTCAAACATTTCAGTTTCAAACAAATACATAAAAAAATTGTACAGAATATGAATTCGTCAAAATCGGGGTTCCTGTAGCCATCATTCCATGACAAATCCATCGGTGACCTACAAGTAGAGACCAAAAGAATAAAAAACCGGCTCAGACATTTCGTCAAACACCTAGAACACAAGGTGTATATAGGGGAGAGTTGGACGTACCAGGGCAGCGTCTAGTGGCGACGACATTGACCGGTTGCGGCACAGTTGGCGGCGGTATGGGTAGGAGCCTCCGGTGGCAAAGCCCTGAGTTGAGGATGATGGCGATGCAAAGTTGGCGGCGGAACTCCGGTGATGGTTGTGCGAACGAGGGAGAAAAAAAAGAGAAAGGGGTTGGTCGGGCAAGGAAGAAGGTGGAGATATGCGAATTGGCGCGTGCTCCTGTAGTTTGTCCGTCCTACGCAGATGCGTCCGGGCAATTAGGCGGATTTAAGGGCTCTGATTGTAGATCCTCTAACATAATAGATTTTTATATAAGTGTGGCCCACCCAACCACGCAACGCGCTCACACTCTCACACGCACTAGAAAACCCGAAGACATCCTGAAGTCGAGGTTCCACAATTTCTGCCTAGACACAAGCAATTGGATCTCTTGTACGCCAAGCTAGCGGAACAGAATCACCCGCGCTTTCTGCAATTTGGACTCTCAGCAAATCCAATGGGCCGACCTAATCGGTGATTTCGTCCGCTTTTTATTCGTTTGGGTCGGTCAGGCGAACACGAATGTCCGCTTCGGTGTTTAGGTCGGTGTATGTGCCCAACGCTTGCCCAACCCATTTTCATGGCGCCGACAAAAGAAGCTGTGCATGCATATTTCAAATGAAAACAACTTAATTAAACATTAAAGCCGGCCAGGAAGGCCGCCGAGAGTCCACGCGTCCACATTAGCATTAAAAGAAATTATAAACAACCTAACTACGAGGCGGCGCACTGCCTAGCGCGCCCTAGGCGTCGTCGTCCTCGGGGTGGGTGAGGTCGATGAGCGTCGACGCAGGGCCGGCCCAGGGGAACGCCATGTTTCAGGCGACGGCGATGTAGGCCGCGGGCAGCTGTTCCGGCGCGGGCAGTGCTGGCGCGGAGGGCTGTGCGGCCGCCTGTGCAGCCGTGGCTTGACGCGCCTCCTCCTCGAGGTCGCGCTCGAGCATCTCCTCGTACTCGCCGTGACGACGCTCCTCGGCGAGCCGTCGCTGGCGCCACATCTCGAGGTACGCCGCCTCCTGCGCCAGGGTCGCCCCCATCCAAATCGGTGGCGCGGACACCCACCCGCGCACCACTCCCGTCCAGGAGAAGTGCACGATGGGCTACGGCTCCGACTCCGGGTCGGCCTTGACGAGCCGTCGGGGAGGGGACGACAGGGCCACCGATGGCTCCACGCAATCGCCGGCCGCGGAGAGGGCGAGGGCCTGCGCCATGGCCGCCTCGTAGCGAGCCTCCTCTTCCTCCACCGCCTCCACCCTGCGCCGCTCGTCCTCCTCGCTCTCGCTGTAGACCGCCGCAAGGGACCGCCTGGTCTTCCTCCCGGACGATGAGCGAGGGCGGCGGCACGCTGCGGTCGACCTCCCGCACGCCGCGTCGCCTCGCCTCCTCGTGCTCGAAGGCAAACCACCTCACCCAGTTAGGTGATGACCCACAAGTATAGGGGATCTATCGTAGTCCTTTCGATAAGTAAGAGTGTCGAACCCAACGAGGAGCAGAAGGAAATGATAAGTGGTTTCCAGCAAGGTATTCTCTGCAAGTACTGAAATAAGTGGTAACAGATAGTTTTGTGATAGGATAATTTGTAACTAGCAACAAGTAACAAAAGTAAATAAAGTGCAGCAAGGTGGCCCAATCCTTTTGTAGCAAAGGACAAGCCTGGACAAACTCTTATATGATGTAAAGCGCTCCCGAGGACACATGGAAATATCGTCAAGCTAGTTTTCATCACGTTCATATGATTCATGTTCGGTACTTTGATAATTTGGTATGTGGGTGGACCGGTGCTTGGGTGCTGCCCTTACTTGGACAAGCATCCCACTTATGATTAACCTCTATTGCAAGCATCCGCAAATACAACAAAAGTATTAAGGTAAACCTAACCATAACATGAAACATATGGATCCAAATCAGCCCCTTACGAAGCAACACATAAACTAGGGTTTAAGCTTCTGTCACTCTAGCAACCCATCATCTACTTATTACTTCCCAATGCCTTCCTCTAGGCCCAAATAATGGTGAAGTGTCATGTAGTCGACGTTCACATAACACCACTAGAGGAGAGACAACATACATCTCATCAAAATATCGAACGAATACCAAATTCACATGACTACTAATAGCAATACTTCTCCCATGTCCTCAGGAACAAAAGTAACTACTCACAAAGCATAAACATTTTTCATAATCAGAGGGGTATTAATATGCATATAGGATCTAAACATATGATCTTCCACCAATTAAACCAACTAGCATCAACTACAAGGGATAATTAACACTACTAGCAACCTACTAGCACCAATCCTGGACTTAGAGACAAGAATTGGATACAAGAGATGAACTAGGGTTTTGAGATGAGATGGTGCCGATGAAGATGCTGATGGAGATTGCCCTCTCCCGATGAGAGGAGCGTTGGTGATGATGATGGCGATGATTTCCTCCTCCGGGAGGGAAGTTTCCCCGGCAGAACAGCTCCGCCAGAGCCCTAGATTGGTTCCGCCAAGGTTCCGCCTCATGGCGGCGGAGTTCCGTCTGAGAAGATGGCTTATGATTTTTTCCCATCAAAAGACTTCATATAGCAGAAGATGGCCACCGGAGGGCCACCAGGGGGCCCACGAGGTAGGGAGGCGCGCCCAGGGGGTAGGGCGTGCCCCCACCCTCGTGGGAAGGGTGTGGCCCCCCTGGTGAGGTTCTTGTGCTCACTATTTTTTATATATTTGGAAAACATCATCCGTGAAGTTTCAGGACTTTTGGAGCTGTGCAGAATAGGTCTCTAATATTTGCTCCTTTTCCAGCCCAGAATCCCAGCTGTCGGCATTCTCCCTTTTTATGTAAACCTTATAAAATAAGAGAGAAAATGCATAAGTATTGTGACATAATGTGTAATAATAGCCCATAATGCAATAAATATTGATATAAAATCATGATGCAAAATGGACGTATCAACTCCCCCAAGATTAGACCTCGCTTGTCCTCAAGCGAAAAGCTGAAATCGAAAAATATGTCCACATGTTTAGAGATAGATGTGTCGATAAAAATAAAATACGGACATGAGGGCATCATGATCATTCTTAGAACAGTAACTTACATAATTCTTTGTCATATAATATCTGATGCTAGAGTAATAATTCAATCACAATATCAAGTAGGAATCGTAAACTTCATTGAAAACTAACAAACTACAATCTCGGTCATTGAAGCAATTGCAATTTATCATAACATAGGAAAGAGTCAATGTATAAGAGCTTTTCAGCAAGTCCACATACTCAACTATCATATAATCTTTCACAGCTGACACTCACGCAATACTTATGGGTATGGAGTTTTAATCGGACACAGAGAAAGATAGGGGCTTATAGTTTTGCCTCCCAACGTTTTACCTCAGGGGTAATGTCAACAGTAATAGTTCATGAAAACTCACATCCAATTAGCCAGATAACCAGGATCTTTCCAACATATTGTGCTTGACAAAGGATAAAATGTAAAAAGGAAGGGTGAAGATCACCATGACTCTTATGCAATGTAGGAGATAAAAGTAAAAGATAGGCCCTTCGCAAAGGGAAGCAGAGGTTGTCATGCGCTTTTATGGTTGGATGCACAAAATCTTAATGCGAAAGAACGTCACTTTATATTGCCCCTTGTGATATGGACCTTTATTATGCAGTCTGTCGCTTTTATTACTTCCATATCACACGATCATATAAAGCTTATTTCATCCACACCAATCAATCATACATATTTAGAGAGCAATTTTTATTGCTTGCACCGATGACAACTTACTTGATGGATCTTACTCAATCCATAGGTAGGTATGGTGGACTCTTATGGAAAAACTGGTTTAAGGGTATTTGGAAGCACAAGTAGTATATCTACTTGGTGCAATGAATTTGGCTAGCATGAGGGGGAAAGGCAAGCTCATCATGTTGGAAGATCCAAGACAATATAATTTATCTCAGATGTAAGAAAACATAACCCATTATGTTGTCTTCCTTGTCCAATGTCAACTCTTTAGCATGTCATATTTTAATGAGTGCTCACAATCATAAAAGATGTCCAAGATAGTATATTTATATGTGAAGACCTCTCTTTCTTTATTACTTCCTATTAATTGCAACGATGACCAAAACTGTGTTTGTCAACCCTCAAGAACTTTTATTCATCATACTCTTTCTATGTGAGATCATTACTCTCCATAAGACTCATATGATCTCTTTGTTTCTTTTTATTTCTTTCCCTTTTCTTTTATTCCTTTAGGATCATGGCAAAATAATCAAGCCCTTGACTCAACACTAATCTTTATTATATAGCTCACGGACTCGATTACATAGAAGGATAATAAGGGAAAACTCGCAACTAGATCATACTAAGAACTTTTATTCTACTAGATCAAGATATTACCAAAAGGATCGAACTAAGAAAAACGATAAAGATAGAGTGATGGTGATACGATACCGGGGCACTCCCCGAAGCTTGGCAGTTTCCAAGTGGAGTGCCCATACCCATGTGATTATGTCTCCTTTGCTGGTGAAGAAGGTGGGGTTGTTGATGATGGATAGTCGCACATTGAGTGTAGGAGGTCTTCTAACTTGCGGATAATGCCCTTGAGTGCGATGATATGCTCCTTTAACAAAAATATTTTCACGTGTGAGATACTTATTTTGTATACGAGCCAACTCAATCATCTTGAAAGCTTCGATTTCTGTTGGGGTAAGAAGATTGTGATCAAGTTGAAGGGTGTCTTCTGTTGCTGGAACTTGGTCCTCCATGGCCTTCTTGATCCCTTCATCATTGTTGATCTCCATAGGTTCTTCTCTCTTCAGCTCTATCTTCATTAGACAAGCATCATTGCCCTCATGGTTGGAGGAGGAGGGAGACGACATAGTGCCTGGCCTTGACAACCCTGACAGAAAACAGCTCAAAACAAAGACAGGAGATTTTTGCGTGATACGGGAGTCAAAACCCCCGGGAGATTATATAATGAATTTTTACCGACCAAAATACGTGTTGTGTATGAAAACGGACTCCGGAGAGCACACGAGGTGCCCACAAGGTAGGGGGCGCGCCCAGTAGGGTAGGGCGCGCCCTCCACCCTCGTGGAGGCCTCGTGTCCTTCCCGGACTGCTGCTTATTTTTCTATTTTTCTAAATATTCCAAAACGGAGAAATATTGCCTTAAAAACTGTTTTGGAGCCGGTTTACTTACCGTACCACATACCTATTCCTTTTCGGAGTCTGAAACGTTCCGGAAAGTGTCCCTTATGAATTCCTCCGGGGTTATGGTTTCAATAACATTGGTTTCAACATTTATGGGATTACCTGAGATATAATGTTTGATTCTTTGACCGTTCACCACCTTCGGATTTGTGCCTTCAAAGTTGTTGATTTTTATGGCACCGGAACGGTAGACCTCCTCGATAACGTAAGGACCTTCCCATTTAGAGAGAAGCTTTCCTGCAAAAAATCTTAAACGAGAGTTGTATAACAATACATAATCACCTACATTAAACTCACGCTTTTGTATCCTTTTGTCATGCCATCTTTTAACTTTTTCTTTAAACAACTTGGCATTTTCGTAGGCTTGGGTTCTCCATTCATCGAGTGAGCTAATATCAAATAACCTCTTTTCACCGGCAAGTTTAAAATCATAATTAAGTTCTTTAATAGCCCAATAAGCCTTGTGTTCTAGTTCGAGAGGTAAGTGACATGCTTTTCCATAGACCATTTTATACGGAGACATACCCATAGGATTTTTATATGCAGTTCTATAGGCCCATAATGCATCATCAAGTTTCTTGGACCAATTCTTTCTAGACCTATTAACAGTCTTTTGCAAAATTAATTTGAGCTCTCTATTACTCAATTCTACTTGACCACTAGACTGAGGGTGATAAGGAGATGCAATTCTATGATTAACATCATATTTAGCAAGCATTTTACGGAAAGCACCATGAATAAAATGTGAACCACCATCAGTCATTAAATATCTAGGGACTCCAAATCTTGGAAAATAACTTCTTTAAGCATTTTAATAGAAGTGTTATGATCAGCACTACTAGTTGGAATAACTTCTACCCACTTAGTAACGCAATCAACAGCAACTAAAATATGTGTATAGCCATTAGAGAAAGGAAAAGGTCCCATATAGTCAAAGCCCCAAACATCAAATGGCTCAATAACAAGTGAATAATTCATAGGCATTTCTTGACGTCTACTAATATTACTAATTCTTTGACATTCATCACAAGATAATACAAACTTACGGGCATCCTTGAAGAGAGTAGGCCAATAAAAACCAGATTGCAGTACCTTATGTGCAGTCCTATCTCCAGCATGGTGTCCTCCATAAGCTTCGGAGTGACACTTGCGTAGGATCTGTTCCTGTTCATGCTCAGGTACACAATATCTAATAACACCATCTACTCCTTATTTATAAAGATGTGGGTCATCCCAAAAGTAATGCCTCAAATCATAGAAGAACTTTTTCTTTTGCTAGTATGTGAAACTAGGTGGTATAAACTTAGCAACAATGTAATTAGCATAATCAGCATACCATGGAGCAGTATGAGAGGCATTTATGACATTTAATTGCTCATTAGGAAAGCTATCATCAATAGGTAGTGGGTCATCAAGCACATTTTCTAACCTAGACAAGTTGTCTGCAACGGGGTTCTCAGCTCCTTTTCTATCAACAATATGCAAATCAAATTCTTGTAGTAAGAGAACCCATCTAATAAGTCTAGGTTTAGCATCTTTCTTTTCCATAAGATATTTAATAGCAGCATGATCAGTGTGAATAGTTACTTTAGAATCAACAATATAAGGTCTGAACTTATCACAAACAAATACAACTGCTAAGAATTCTTTTTCAGTAGTAGCATAATTTCTTTGAGCATTGTCTAGAGTTTTACTAGCATATTGAATAACATTCAGTTTCTTATCAACTCTTTGTCCTAGAACAACACCTACAGCATAATCACTAGCATCACACATAATTTCAAAGGGTAAATTCCAATCAGGTGGCTGAACAATAGGTGCAGAAATCAATGCTTTCTTAAGTATTTCAAATGCTTCTACACAATCATCATCAAAGACAAATGGTATATCTTTTTGTAATAAATTAGTTAGAGGCCGAGAGATTTTTGAGAAGTCCTTAATAAACCTCCTATAAAAACCGGCATGACCAAGGAAACTTCTTATACCTTTAATGTCCTTGGGACATGGCATCTTTTCAATAGCATCAACCTTGGCTTTATCAACTTCAATACCTCTTTCAGAAACTTTATGCCCCAATACAATACCTTCATTAACCATAAAGTGGCACTTTTCCCAATTTAAGACAAGATTAGTTTCTTCACATCTCTGCAAAACTCGATCAAGGTTGCTCAAGCAGTCATCAAAAGAAGATCCATAGACGAAAAAGTCGTCCATGAAAACCTCACAAATCTTTTCACAAAAGTCAGAGAATATAGCCATCATGCATCTTTGAAAGGTAGCAGGTGCATTACATATACCAAAAGGCATACGTCTATAAGCAAAAGTACCAAAAGGGCATGTAAAAGTAGTCTTTGATTGATCTTTGGCTGACACATGTATTTAAGAGAAACCAGAATAACCATCTAGAAATCAAAAATGTGTATGTTTAGTTAATCTTTCTAGCATTTGATCGATAAAAGGTAAGGGGTAATGATCTTTTTTAGTAGCCTTATTTAATTTGCGGAAATCAATTACCATCCTATAACCTGTAACAATTCTTTGAGGAATCAATTCATCTTTATCATTAGGAACAACAGTAATACCTCCCTTCTTAGGGACATAATGGATAGGGCTTACCCACTGACTATCAGCAACGGGATAAATTATACCTGCCTCAAGGAGCTTTAGTATCTCTTTTCTTACCACTTCTTTCATTTTAGGATTCAACCGGCGTTGATGATCACAAACTGGTTTGGCATCTTCTTCCAAATTAATTTTATGTTGACATAGAGTGGGACTAATGCCCTTAAGATCATCAAGAGTATACCCAATAGCAGCACGGTGCTTCTTCAGAGTTTTCAATAATCTGTCTTCCTCATGTTCTGAAAGGTTAGCACTAATAATAACAGGATATATCCTTTTCTCATCAAGATAAGCATATTTAAGAGTATCAGGTAAATGTTTAAGCTCAAACACTGGATCACCCTTGGGTGGGGGCGGATCCCCTAGGATTTCAACAGGTAAATTGTTTTTCAGCATAGGTTCCTGTTTAAAGAATACTTCATCTAATTCCCTTCTTTCATTCATAAACATGTCATCTTCATGGTCTAGCAAATATTGTTCTAAAGGATCACTAGGAGGTACGACAATGGAAGCAAGACCAATAATTTCATCCTTACTAGGTAATTCTTCTTCATGGAGTTGTCTACTAAATTTAGAGAAATTAAATTCATGAGTCATATCATCTAAACCGATAGTAACAACATCTCTTTTGCAATCTATGGTAGCATTAACAGTATTTAAGAAGGGTCTACCAAATATAATGGGACAAAAGCTATCTTGTGGGGAACCAAGAACAAGAAAATCAGCAGGATATTTAGTTTTCCCACACAAGACTTCAACATCTCTAACAATTCCCATTGGTGAAATAGTATCTCTATTGGCCAGTTTAATTGTGACATCAATATCTTCCATCTCAGCAGGTGCAATATCATGCATAACTTCTTTGTATAAGGAATAAGGTATTGCACTAACACTGGCACCCATATCACATAAGCCATGATAACAATGATCTCCTATTTTAACAGAAATAATAGGCATGCCTACTACAGGTCTAGGTTTATCTTTATCACGGGGTTTAGCAATTCTAGCAGTTTCATTACAGAAATAAATAACATGCCCATCAATATTATCAGACAAGATATCTTTAACAATAGCAATATTAGGTTCAACTTTAACTTGCTCAGGAGGTGTATATGTTTTAATATTGCTTTTACGAACCACAGTTGAAGCTTTAGCATGATCCTTTATCCTAACAGGGAAAGGTGGTTTCTCAACATAAGAAGTAGGAACAATAGGATCATTATAAGTGATAGTCTTTTCTTCAACTTTAATAGGTGCATCTACTTTTACTTCTATGGGAGGATGATATTTAAACCACTTCTCCTTGGGGAGATCAACATAGGTAGCAAAAGATTCACAGAAAGAAGCTACTATCTCAGAGTCAAGTCCATATTTAGTGCTAAATTTACGAAAAATATCGGTATCCATAAAAGATTTAACACAATCAAAACTAGGTGTCATACCTGACTCCTTACCATTGTCGAGGTCCCAATATTCAGAGTTGCGTTTAATTCTTTCCAATAAATCCCATTTGAATTCAATAGTCTTCATCATAAAAGAGCCATCACAAGAAGTATCAAGCATGGTGCAATTGTTACCAGAAAGCCGAGCATAAAAATTTTGAATAATCATTTCTCTTGAGAGCTCATGATTGGGGCATGAATATAACATTGACTTAAGCCTCCCCCAAGCTTGAGCGATGCTTTCTCCTTCGTGAGGCCAAAAATTATATATATAATTGCGATCACGATGAACAAGATGCATAGGACAAAACTTCTGATGAAATTCCAATTTTAATCGTTTGTAATTCCAAGACCTCATATCATCACGTTGCCTATACCATGTCGATGCGTCTCCCCTCAAAGATAAGGGAAAGACCTTCTTCTTAACAAAATCTCCGGGTACACCTGCAAGCTTAAATAATCCACAAACTTGATCCACATATATCAGATGTTCATCAGGATGTTTTGTTCCATCTCCTAGAAAAGGATTAGCTAGCAGTTTTTCTATCATACCTGAAGGAACTTCAAAGCAAGAATTTTCATTTTCAGTAGGTTGAGGAGCAACTCTTTGCTCAACTGGTCAGGGTGAAGATACCTCGAACAAGCCCCTTAGAGGATTACCTTCCATGGTAACAAGTGACGGTAAATTTCAGCACACTATATAAATTTTTCCTTACCAAATTCCACCTACCAAAGGCGCTTCACTCCCCGGCAACGGCGCCAGAAAAGAGTCTTGATGACCCACAAGCATAGGGGATCTATCGTAGTCCTTTCGATAAGTAAGAGTGTCGAACCCAACGAGGAGCAGAAGGAAATGATAAGCGGTTTCCAGCAAGGTATTCTCTGCAAGTACTGAAATAAGTGGTAACAGATAGTTTTGTGATAGGATAATTTGTAACTAGCAACAAGTAACAAAAGTAAATAAAGTGCATCAAGGTGGTCCAATCCTTTTGTTGCAAAGGACAAGCCTGGACAAACTCTTATATGATGTAAAGCGCTCCCGAGGACACATGGGAATATCGTCAAGCTAGTTTTCATCACGTTCATATGATTCGCGTTCGGTACTTTGATAATTTGGTATGTGGGTGGACCGGTGCTCGGGTGCTGCCCTTACTTGGACAAGCATCCCACTTATGATTAACCTCTATTGCAAGCATCCGCAAATACAACAAAAGTATTAAGGTAAACCTAACCATGGCATGAAACATATGGATCCAAATCAGCCCCTTACGAAGCAACACATAAACTAGGGTTTAAGCTTCTGTCACTCTAGCAAACCATCATCTACTTATTACTTCCCAATGCCTTCCTCTAGGCCCAAATAATGGTGAAGTGTCATGTAGTCGACGTTCACATAACACCACTAGAGGAGAGACAACATACATCTCATCAAAATTTCGAACGAATACCAAATTCACATGACTACTAATAGCAATACTTATTCCATGTCCTCAGGAACAAAAGTAACTACTCACAAAGCATAAACCCGTTCATAATCAGAGGGGTATTAATATGCATATAGGATCTGAACATATGATCTTCCACCAATTAAACCAACTAGCATCAACTACAAGGGGTAATTAACACTACTAGCAACCTACACTACAAAAAAAAGACACATCCGTGACATTTTGGGCCGAACGAATTTTTTTTCTGTCATACATATGACACTTCTATGACGATAATTGTGACAAAACCCGGCATCATCATAGATGTGGTGGGCTCCTACTTCTACGACAAAAAATCATGAAAGCAAATGGGCTTTTCATCCCGGGCGGGCCGGAGACGCAGTTGCATGACATTCTTTGGGCCGTCCATGACGGAAAAACCGTGGTAGAAGCGAGGGGGAGGAAAATTTCGGGGAGTTCCCGGTTACGGTGGGAGGTCGGGGGCCGAGCGATGCGCGTTTCTCTCGTACACGTACGCGTGTGTGTGCGAGGCGTTGGCTCTAACTGAACCCGAGCGAGGCGTTGGGCTCTAACTGAACCCGAGCGATTGCACTGCAGGCTACGCGTTACTGAACCCGAGCGATCGATCGATGGCTGTTAACTGAACCCGATCGAGCGATTCCTTGGCTACTGCTGCTAACTGAAGCCGATCGATGGGATGAATAGTGAGCGTTGCGAGGGAGGGGGGGTTGGATGAACAGTGAGCGGTGGTGTTGCCTCTGGATGAACAAGACCCCGTGGTGTGGTGGAGGGCTGGATGAACAGTAGACGGTGGAGGGGTGCCCGTGGAGGGGTGGATGAACAGGACCCCGTGGTGTGGAGGGCATGATGAACAGTAGACGGTGGAGGGGTGCCCGTGGAGGGGTGGTTGAACAGGACCCCGTGGTGTGGAGGGTTGGATGAATAGTAGACGGTGGAGGGGTGGTTGAACAGTAGCCGATGGAGTAGCGCGCGGTGGAGGCTGGATGAACAGGAGCCCGTGGAGGCTGGAGGAGGTCGACGGTGGATGAACAGTAGCTCGTGGAGGCTGGAGGGGGTCGACGGTGGAGATGAACAGTATCCTGTGGAGTCCCGTTTTGCGGTACGCCACACCCCTCCCGATGAACAGGACCCCCGTTTCGATCGTAGCGCTCCAACACAAGTCCGTTTCCTCCGTTTTGCGGTACGCCACACCCCTCCCGATCAACAGGACCCCCGTTTCGATCGTAGGAGGTCCGTTTCCTCCGTTTTGCGCTACGCCACACCCCTCCCGATCAAGAGGACCCCCGTTTCGACCGTAGGAGGTCCGTTTCCTCCATTTTGCGGTATGCCACACCCCTCCCGATCAACAGGACCCCGTTTCGACCGTAGGAGGTCCGTTTCCTCGGTTGTGCGGTACGCCAGGCCTCGTTTCCATCGCCTCTTCCGTCCAAGCCCTCCCGATGAACATGACCACGCATTCCGTTCCGACCCATGAACACGACGATGACGCTGTTTCTCTGTTCCGACCCATCCATGTACACGAGCCCTCGCCGTACGTATGCGCGAGTAGGCGTTCGAGACCCCGCCCGTATGTACACATACGTGGCCGTATTTTCTTTCTTGCACCCTGGCCGCTGTACGTACGTGTACATGCTACGTGCGCGCCTCTACTACGAAACGTGCGCGCCTCTACTACGACATGTGCGCGCCTCTACATCCACCAGTATATATGTACGTACATGTTCGCGACCAGAATGACAATGCTACGTACGCTTCGACTAGGTGGGTCCCGACTGTCAGGCACTTCCTTGTGTGCGAAGGTGTAGCTAGTGGGTCCCAGCAGTCAGGGGGAAACGTTTTTTTTCGCGAAATATGGTGGCCCATCCGGTGGGTCCCTGCTGTCAAGTGGAGGAATCATTATTTTTCGCGTAATAAGGAGGCACTTCCTTGCTGCCGTCGTGGACCCAGATGTCAGCCTCTCCACATACAGTCCATGTCCGATGGAAGTCGTTCCTTGACCATGTTGACCACGCCGCGCCGAGAGCACCAGGGTGGTGGACGACGGCGAGGCCTAGGAAGGGGACGACGCGGAGCCGGTGAAGACGCGGTAGTGGATGCCCACGCGGAGAGGAGTATGAGGGTTCACTCGTTCGGCTGTGGTGTGAGGCTGCCGTCGCCGCAGGGCCTGGCCAGCGGTGGGAATAGTAGGGGGCGGTGAGGCCTCCGCTGCAGCACAGCCGGCCACGGAAGGCAGGAGCAGGCGGCACGACCGGCGCTGCTTTAGGCGGCTAGAGCAAGAAGACCAGAGGTTGAAGAAGCACTACGGCCGTTGGATGGACATCGTACGGTCACTGGAGCTAGAATCGTGCATATTGACTAAGTTGACAAAGCCCTCCGTCCCCGTCAACTTAGTAGGCCCACAAGTCAGCCTCCCAGCAAGGTGGGTCCCAGCTAGCCGGGGGAGTATTCATTTTTTGTGCATAATAAGGAGGCACTTCCGGTGGGTCTGAGCTGACATCGGGGGGAATGTTTTTTTCGCGAAATACGGTGGCCCGTCCGATGGGTCCCATCAGTCAGGGGGAGACGATTTTTTCGCAAAATACTGGTGGCCCGTCCGGTGGGTCCCTGCTGTCAGGTGGAGGAATAATTATTTTCCGCGTAATAAGGAGGCACTTCCTTGCGCCTGCCGTGGACCCAGCTGTCAGCCTCTCCACGTACAGTATTCTTCCGATGGAATTCGGTCGTTGACCACATTGACCACGGCGCCCCGACAGCACCACGGCGGTGGACAACGGCGAGGCCTAGGAAGGGGACGACGCGGAGCCGGGGAAGACGCGGCAGTGGATGCCCACACGAAGAGGAGTACGAGGGTTCACTGGTTTGGCTGCGCTACCGTCGTCGCAGAATAACAGGGGGTGTGGGTGAGTGGAGTGGAGGGATGGCCTGGCCAGCGGTGGGAGTAGTATGGGGGCGGTGAGGCCTCCGCGGCAGCACAGCCGGCCACGGGAGGCAGGAGCAGGTGGCACGACCGGCGCTGGTTTGGGCGGCTGGAGCAAGAAGACCAGAGGTTGAAGAAGCACTACGGCCGTTGGATGGACATCATACGGTCAGTCGAGCTAGAATCGCGCATATTGACTAAGTTGACAAAGCCCTTCGTCCCCGTCAACTTAGTAGGCCCACTATACTAGGTCCCAGCTAGCAGGGGGAGTATTCATTTTTTTCGCGTAATAAGGAGGCACTTCCTTGCGTGCGAAGATATAGCTGGTGGGTCCGAGCTGTTAGCGGCGGTAACGTTTTTTTCACGAAATACAGAGGCCGTTTCGGTGGGTCCCAGATGTCAGGTGGAGGAAATCATTATTTTGCACGTAATAAGGAGGCATTTCCTTGCGTGCGGCCATGGACCCAGCTGTCAGCCTCTCCACGTACAGTCCACTTCAGATGCATGTCGGTCGTTGACCACGCTGACCACGCCACGCCGAGAGCACCAGGGCGGGGGACGACGGCGAGGCCTATGAAGGGAACGACACGGAGGCAGGGAAGACTCGGCCGTTGTTTTTGTTTCCCACGCAGAGGGGAGTACGACTGTATGAGGGTTTACTGGTTCATCTGCCGTCGCCGGAGAATAACAGCAGGTGTGGGTGAGTAGAGGGATGGCTAGGCCAGCGATGGGAGTATGGTGGGGCGGTGAGGCCTGCGCGGCAGCACAGCCGGCCGCGGGGAGGAGGGAGCAGGCAGTCCCGCCGGCGCTTGTTTGAGCGGCTGGAGCAGGAAGAGCAGAGATTGAAGAAGCACGACGGCCGTGGGATGGACATCCAACAGTATACAGGCCATCTGTGGAAAGCCTCAAATCTGTGGAACACAGCATACAGCCCATCTGCCATTATTTCAAATAATTTACAGCCCATTTGCTATTTCTTATGGGTTTTTTTGAGCCCATATTCTTTATGTTAGCATTACAGCCCATATTGTGGCCACGGTTAAAAAATTATACGAAATTTTGCATATGTTGGTGTAGTCTGAACTGTTTTTAATCCTGAAATTTTGAGTCACATTCAGACTGATTTTAAAAATAAATGTATATCAATATAAAATCCAATAAATTGTCCACGCATAAAAATCAATGCAATTTAAAATCTCGAAATGAAAAAAAAGATATTTGAAAATAATTGCCAGTTTGATGTGTTTTAAAAATGTACAACCCATTTCTCATTACTGACAGGCCATTTTCTCAGCCAGTCGAATGAAGCTCTCCTCGTCTTGAAAGATTTGCAGCCCAACAGGCCTGATAAAGCGACTTACTTGACAAATCACAAAAAAACTGGGCTAGCCATTTTCAGAAAGAAAAAAAAACTACTGGGCTGGTCTGTGGTAAACATAAAAGAAAAGGCTGTCTAGACAGGCTAGAGTGTCCGGCACAGCCC
Source organism: Triticum urartu (assembly GCF_003073215.2). Taxonomy (NCBI): domain Eukaryota; kingdom Viridiplantae; phylum Streptophyta; class Magnoliopsida; order Poales; family Poaceae; genus Triticum; species Triticum urartu. The sequence continues at coordinate 117,404,057 of NC_053023.1, read as the reverse complement.
AGTTGACACCCTACTTCCGTCTCCAAAACAAATTAGATAAATGCCACTCCAATTATGGCGATTCATAAAAATGCCACTGCAATTTCAAACTTTGAAAAATGCCACTGCAATTTTTGCAAACTTTGAAAAACGCCACCGCAGTTTGCAAACTTTGAAAAACGTCATTCCAGACTTCGAAAAATGCCACTAGAAATGGCATGAAATGGCATTTTTCAAAGTTTGGAAATTGCAGTGGCATTTCTCGTATACACCAGATTTGGAGTGGCATTTATCAAATTAACCCAAAACAAAAATAACTGGGTGAGCTGCTGGGTCCCTGGTGTCAGCCGCTCATTGTGCAATTCTCTCGTTTATTGACTACGTTGACAATGGCATGGGACCTAGATGTCAGAAATCCACTAGGAGGAGCCATTTTTTTATTGGCTTGAAATAAGGAGGCACTTGCTTGCGTACTGCCATGACCTTGGCGGGTCCCTGCTGTCATCCTCTCCACGTACAATCATCTCCTGATTGTGTACGCGTCAACTTGCTAGGCCCACAAGTCAGCCTCTAAACCGTGGAGGACAAATACAACCCATTTAAAAAAATAACAGCCCATTCCATACGTTCAAACGGAAAGTTCAACATTCAGACCAAAGTAACAGGTCTGATCCACATATAGAGTACTGAACTTCCACGTTGACAACCATCATAGCCAAGTTAACTATCTACTCCCACTAACACTCTAATAGCGTACAAGTACTAACTTACTCTTAGCTAACTAGACGATGCCGGCCGCCATCTGCTGTCCATGCTAAACGCCAGCACCGGTGTCCTCCGCCTCGCCTCAGACTTGCCAGAGGTGCGATAGGAGGCACTTGCTTGCGTACGAGCTTGTCAGTTTCTTCAGAGGTAGGCATTTTTATTCAAAAAACTGCCACTTCGCATCTTGCGTCGCAAATAAAACTACCAGGAGCGCATTTGTAGGCTAGCTAGTGATCGATCAGTAACTTGTAAACACTGAGCGAACAGAAATAAGTAACTGTTAATGCATCTCAATGATTCACAGATCATATACAAATATGTAGCTCCAAAAGTAAAGATCAGCCACTTCGGATCTTGCGTCGCAACTGAAACTAACTAGTACGATTCCCATACATAAGATCAACATGTTAATGCATCTCAATGACTCACAGATCATATACAAATATGTAGCTCCAAAAGCAAAGATCTAGAAAAAACATCTGTTCTTCCTACTAACATGGATGCTTCTATTGGCCAACATTCAGTACAGACTGAAAGACAAATTTGTTTGTGAAGTCTACAATTCCTCTTGCAAACATAAGTGGTTTCACCAACAGCTGGAACCATGAGAATGAACCAGACACGATGGAGGAACATGCACTGCAATATGATTTGGTCTTCCCTCAATCACACTGCGAGACTATTTTCGGAATACAAACTTTAACTTAGGCAAAATGATGTCCATTGTATAATCAGACCAAAGCAATGAAGCACCTAGTGTTGGCCAATAAATAGTACAGTACTACTTTTCTGCAGTCCATGAAGTGACTATCCAATCTTTCTGTGTCTATTTTCAAATGGCACTGCATGCAGTGACTATACTATTCTCTTATGCAGTTCAACCAAAATTGCGGGCACTTTGTTGGTTTGCCAAATAGCAACGGGCAGACATCTCTATCTGCACAAATATCAAGCAGCTAGTAAACATATACCACACCTTGTATTTTCGGTTTAAACATGTCTCTTCCGCTTAGCATCTGTCATGTTCTGCACTGGACAATCTGATATAGTTATGTTTTGCCCTTGACAATTTCATACTGAATTGATTTGCTGGTTCAGAGCAGAAATATAGCGCCTATTCTTCATCAGACCAAGGATATCCATGTTCGCAGTGATGGAAGAGGTGAAATCGATACAACCGAAATTGAGCATCCAATCATTGAATCCTGTCCTGCACCTCCAATGTAGGTCCACCCTGCCAATAAATTCACATGCAAACCACTAGTATTACTATCTAATGGCAGTACAAAAAGAGTAGCAAGATAGTAGCAAACCATGTACCTTCATAATGAGCAGCTCATAGTGCCACCAATTGGATATAAAGGTTGAGAAAAAAACATGCTCCTAATGTTGAACCAGTTGGACTTTTTGTGCAGTTCCACTAAAATCGAGCATCCCTGTTTGCATAGATATTGAAAGTGTGATTGCTCTAAAAGTGGCACTAGTTGAAGCATAGACTCACAAATATAAGCATTCCAATTTCTTAATGGGAAAAGGTAGCAAGACTGTTTCTAACCACCTGTTTGAAGGAATAAATAAAGCAACATCGGCTGATGTGAGGAAGGCATACATAGTTTTTTCTAGAAAAGTGAGCCATTCCTGACCTTTCCTCTTCTTTTAAGCAAATTTTGTGCAGTTCTACTAAAATAAAATGCCATCACCGCCTTGACAATTCAGTGACACTGTACAAAAGGAAATGACTTAACATTACATTATGATGTCAGGTATGTAGTTGACAGGCATTAGAGACAAACATACAAACCTCCTCAAGAGAATAGCCGGAGGAGGAGGTGCCCACTCTTGACCTTTCCTCTTGTCTTCATAATTGTCTGTGCAGTTTAACCAAAATAAAATGACATCAGCGCCTTGGCATTTTGGTGACACTGTACAAAAAAATTAACTTATCTCATGAAAGTGAGGTATGTAATCTATAAGCATTAACAGTGCAAAAATCTGACGGGAGTAACAAGTTTCATCATTGGTATACTGGTTGTGCAACAGCATTAGAATGCCTTATAGCTGAAAAATCTTCAATACATCCACAATCAACAGCTAACCCTGAAATAATCCAGTGACATTAAATGGTATTGCTTAAATTTATGGGTGGCATTAGACCGAGAGCGGCATTAGTTAAATGTGGTATCACTTTAGCAGTAGCATTGCTTGACTTGACTGCTAGCGTTATACTAACAGCAAAAAAAAGTGGCAATAAGAGCATGGGAGGCACCAGTACGATGTACCTCCATGGGCGCAGAGTGGTGAGGGAGGTATGGTTGCCCAGAGCAACAAATATCCAGGCAGCATATGTGGATTACGGTCCCATTTTTGTTCTCTTTAGCCACCTTTTTCCTATGCGAGGACAACAAACCGATCGACCTGGTCATTCTCTATTGCGTTGTCATGCCTTTCTACCCTTCTTCAACCAAGAGACACGAGACTCGTTCCTTAGCTACTGATTTTCCCCCTTTTCAACCTAGATGCGGGTTTGATGCCTACTCTCTTGGACAGTACAGTCTCCCTTCCTTTCCTTATTCAACCCAGACATAGATTAGTCTGCATGAAGTAGGGTTTCCTTTAATAGTGCAAATTATGGTTTTCGTCTGCGTGGCTAGCAGAGTAGAGGATAGCAAATTGGGAAGATGGTGGAGTGGAAAAAGATCCACATGCAACGACGTAACAGATGGGGCAATAGAACAAGGTTATGGCTCGAAAAGAGGTAGCATACCTGAGGGTCAGCGGGAAGTGGCTTCGCTCGTGGTTGCCGTCCTCCGCACACACTACGGCAGCGAGCTTGGGGACGGAGGCCATCCCGCGCGGTCGCTAGGTCTGAGAGGACGGCATTGTCGTCAGTGCGTGACCTCGCTCGCCGACGACGAGTGCGTCAACGCTGCACGTCCTTTTCTTCCCCGGCGGATCTGTGACCACCGGTGAGGAGGGAGAGAGGGGCCGTCTTTTTAGATCTGGAGAGAGGGTGGTAGTGTGAGAAGCAAGTGGGCAGCCCTTAGCAAGAAAGCGCTGAAGCTCTAGCCTATATATATATATATCTTTTTTATACTACTAGTACTGGAGGTGGGGTAGTGGTAGAGTAGTTTATATTTTCTCTGCGTACAGTACCAGTTAGTCGTGCTTCAAAACTGATCGGCACGCCATTAAAAAAATAAAGGTCGATAACTAATGCGGCACCTCGGGCCAACGCGGCCAGATCGCATTTTGCACGAGAAGTTACACACCATGTTTCGTTGACATGTGGTCCCATTCCAACATATCAGTGAGACGACAGTGAGTAGTAGGAGTATTTCCGAACGGACGTGTAGGCCGGGGCGCCTCTTCGTGAACCGTGGCAAACTCGCAACCGTCCACCGACTCTTCGCCTTTCCCTCTCGATTTGGAACTACTGTCGCACGCTCTTCCTCTCCCTCCTCCATTTTCCTTCAGCCCTTCACCCTTTCTTCTGCCATTGTTCGATCGTCTTCTCCATGGAGGGAACAGGCCAGAAATGACCTTGTTATTCTTGCCCCGATCTGAAAGATGACGTGGTGGAGGAACTCACTGATCGGTGCGACGTCATCACCTCGGCTAGCATGGCAGGTTCGTTCCAGCCCATTCTCGACTCAACTAATAACATCATTGCAAGGAACCCAAGGGTCAAGGAGTGGTTTGATCTCCCCTATCTTCTTCGCCGTGACCCTGATGACTGGCGCCGGCACGACGGAGGCCTCGCCCTGTGCAAGTTGATGCCGCTTGATAATGATACGTGTGATGTTAAGATGCCATCGCTTGAGGGCAAGGCTTGGGCGGGCGCAAATGGATATTGGGTTGTTTACATTGGGTCCAACTGCAAGTGGGAACTTGTGAATGTGTACACTCGTCACCGGGTTCCACTTCCAAAATCTCAGCACATTGCCCAGAGGTTGAGCACACCGGTAATGTACGCACGTTCAAATATGATCATGGTGACTGTCGTCTACGGAAGATAGCAATTTGTCAAGTTCCCAACCGCTCTTGGAATTACAAAAACTATGATGTTGTTGCTATCTTCGACAAGCTTGTTGCCGTCCTTGATGGTTTCACTCGATGGATATTGCTCAAAAATTAATTTCTGTACACGGATGACTACTGTGATGCAATTGAATACGAGGGCCTTGTGTTTGCTGCCACCACTCGTGGCACTGTTTTTTCATGGAATCCTCGTTGTTTCGGTATGTTTGTCTTCCACCGTAATTATAATTGTTTCATCCACATGCATGCGGGTTAGCAAGTTTCCCTTTACTAATTAACCTTCTTCTTGTGTTTCCAAGGTCCTGTGAACATCCCACCACCTATACTTGAAGATTTTTATAACCAAGGGGGAGATGACGATGGTGATGATCACGAGCATGAGGACGAGCAGCGCCGATATACTCTGTGGCGCCTGGCAACTAATTCCGATGGATCACCTCTTCTTGTGTGTATACAGCCCACTGATGATGTTACTGCTAAGGAAGCAGGTGTAGTCTCCCATGGTCGCACTCTCCGGACCTATTCCAACACCCGTTGCATAGTATTCGGGATGGATACTAGGGTGCTAGCGCCAACTCCTTCTCCCTGGCACAGAATTGATAGTCTTGGAGAAAACTCGCTCTTCCTTGGACAAAACTATCCGATGATGGTGAAAGGCGATCCAACTGCTGTTGACACATTTATGAGAAGCAACTGTGTCTATACCTTGGACATTTGGGTGGTTCCCTACCCTGGTACTGATATAGTAGGCCGCTTCAGCCTGGATGATCAGTCCTGCGTTGGTCTCCAGATCGACAACGGATGGCCCGTCCCAGAGAATCACTTGTGGTTCAAAGCAAGCGTTTCCAACACCGCGGAATGGTTGAGTTGAAGTTCATTTCATGGCTTGTTATTTGTTGTGTGGTGAAAACTTTAGTATTTATAATGTATCCTCGTTGTCGATGTGGGTTGATGACCTATTGTACTATGTAATAAAATGATATGCCTGTGATAAACTTACTAAATTTATGAATGGCTTTCGAGTCGCTTCTCTGAGTGAGTGGTGCGATGAGGCAAAAAAATATTTTATGAATACATAATTGTACGTGCATTAGAACAGGTTATCGGATGAGGCCAATCAACAATAGTAGTACACTATTTGTACTAGCTTCACATGCTTCGCGCGTCGGGCGGGTGTTTTTACTGTAGCCATATGTTAATGTGTTCGTTGTACGTAACCAGCACCTCGAATCCTCGATATACTAGTAGTATAGTATATAGTAGGAGTAAGTAGTAGGAGTAGTAGGGTGGCATGGGCCAGAACAAGCATTCACGTCCAGGAGTACGGCACACGCCACCACCACGACATCCATCTGACACCATATTATTTCTTGGAGTCCGTGCGAGAGCAATCTCTTCAACCTCGTCATTTCTCTAACTTCAGCCATCGCGCGGCGGGCGAGGTGGGGGTTTGCCGATAGTCGGTTTCCTTAACTGCGTTCCCACTTGTAAGGCCACCTCCAACGCACGACCCCAAACGGACCTCCATTTTGCACGAACTCCAACGATAATTTTGACTACTCCTGTAGTAAGTTGGATTAGTGCCTTCTCGATGCATTCATTGTTGATCTGCGGAGGCTCGATCTTGCGTGCTTCTTTCTTCTTCGAGTGTAAAGAAGTAGACGTTGCTTCCTCACATCTAGTCTCATGTCTAGCCTCTATTCTATACTAGCTAAAAGTGATAGAACATCTACTAAATTGCGCTCTATCAATATATGGATGTACTCTTCTTCCCAATACAAAAACTTGCATCCATTCTACTCCCTCCGTTGCACAATACTACATGCCTTCTATTTGTCAAAATATATATGTATCTAGACATGTCTTAGTATATAGGTACATCCATTTTTGGACAAATGGAAGTCAAGTATTTTGGAACGGAGGGAGTACACAATAAATTTTTTAAGTTAGCACAACTAGTCTAATCCGAGAGCAGTACCGAAGATTTGGTCGGGTTCTTCCTCCTTTTGCCGACACGTGGGACATCCAGCATCCAGGTCGTGTCATGAAAGAAAATAGAGTGGTAGTTGAAGCCACGAGATGTGCATCTTGGGTTAAACTGTAAATAGAATCTTACTACTCTTGAGTAACTCCAAAAGCGGCCACCGAAGATCTTTATTGGATTTGTTTTTCATCACCAGCACGTCGAGGTGAAAGATGTGCAGGTTCAGTGGGTCCTCTTGCGTTTTCATTGACATGTGGGGCCGCATGTGAGCAAACAGACGATGGGCTCCGCGCGTCCGCTGGCTGGCTGAGAAGAGAGATAGAGGAGGGCTGAGCATGGACTGCAGGAAATTTGTTTTACGTACCTCGGTATAGGCTCGATATAGTGGGGTGGCATGGTCCATAACTAGCATTCACGTCTAGCAGTACGGCACACGCCACCCACACGAGTCCCATCCGACACCAATTTTCTTGGAGTCTATGCTACAACCATCTCTTCTCCCTCCTGTCCTCTTTTCTCAGCCATCGCCCGGTGGGCGGGGTGGGGGTTTGCCGATAGTCGGTTTGCTCAGCTGCGGTCCCACTTGTAAGTGATAATGCAACACCGCACGCATTCCCGCTTGAGCGGCGTGCCGGACCAACCGTGTGGGGGTGCGACGCGAACACGGCAGGCTTTTCCTTTTGAACCCGTAACTTGTAAAATTTGGTTCTGCTCCATGGCGGGACCGATAGATAGAAAATAACGATTTTGCCTAGAGTAATGAGAAGTTTGCTTCTGGCGCCGTTCATGCATGGAGTACGTACGAAAATTATGAAGTTGATGCAAAACGTAAGATAATTACTGTAGTATCATATACTACTACATGGATTTGACGTCCTCCTCTTGCATGTACTAGTCCTTGTGGACGATTTGCGCATAGACGTGGGTGATTATGTCGATGGTGTCTTGCTATGCCAGGCGCTGCGCGGCGAGCGTGACCTCGAGGTGGACATTCTCCGGCGCGACGGCGGGCAGTCGCAGGGCCACCAGTGCGTCGAAGAGGTTGTTACCATAGTGGCCGTTGAGTGTGGCGGGCATCGCAGAGCCTGGGCGCGTCGGCTGGAGGCTTACGTCAAAGTCGTCCGCAAGCTTCTTGACGACGGTGAACTTGTCGAGGAAACCAACGAGGACCTCGTCAAACAAGGATGCGAAGCTATCGTCCAAGCGGCCCCTCGCCCTGGAGGCCTCAAGCAATACTACCCGCCGGGCCGCAGGCCGGCGTCGTGGACCATCTGGCACAGCCGGCTGATGCTCGCGCTCATCGCCTCCATGGGTCTAGCGTAGCTTCTAGTCAACTGATCTTGCGATTCGAGTGATCACTCAGCCCTTGGCTAGCGTGCGTAGGTGCGTAGGATTTCGTACTACTCCTCGGCCCTCTACTGCACCTGCCTTTGGCTGTATGATAGGTGGGCCAGCCACCCCCTGGGGCCACGTGTCATTCACCTCCTGACCCGTCTTTCACACGCACCCTGCTGGAGTATAGTGGTTTTCTTTTTCTCTCCATATCAACCATTTTATATTGCGTACGTGCCATTCAAGAGTGAAATGATGGTTGCTTCTTCCGACTAACTTACTGTGTGATTTGACTGCTCCTTAGGGGCCCCTACACGTACTCCCCCTACGTGTATGCAACAGTCAAACGTACACATGGACGCAAAAACGCGTGCGACGCCCTAATGCATGCATGTCCGAGCACACGATGGAACACACAAGGTGACGCTCAAGTGCTCAACCTACACGTGCATGCACACACATACGCAATCAGGGTGAGCTAGTGACCGTATGAACACCGGAAAATATATATATTGAGCGCAATGAGCGTATTATGAAGTCCACTGATCGTATTTTTACTAATATACAGTGACAGACAGTGTATTTATCTTTTTTGAAATTAAGCCATGTTAACTGGAGAGGAGGCAGCATGGACTAGCATTACTTTGCTGTGTCCCGTCAACTTGCCGAACGAGGAGAAGGTTGCAGGACGGGAGAAGCTTGCGCGCGGTGGCTCACAGGACAAAGAGAAACTTTTGACTAATGCAAGCTCTCCCTTGCTCAGGCGGTGGACATGCAACAGTTAATTCGGTGTCAGATTGCCAGAAGCATACTACACTATACTACTAGGAACCGGATGGAGGAGCGTCTGCACTCTTATTATAATTTTAAAATGTGATAAAGCAATCTTCAACACATTTGGTTCTCTTTGAGGGTTCTCGCATGTGATAATGGAAGTTGATTGCATGGAACACTTGCCACAATTCTTGCTTAATTCTGGCTCATATCCTGTTACAAATAGTAACGCTCAGTAATATTTCCTCTTTTTTTGTTATTCAGCATGTAAACATGTCAGCAAACCTTGCGGCGCATCTTCGTGCGAACCATGCTTGCTGCACTTTGAATGTGGCCGAGAGCTGGCTTGATGAAACACCTCGCTTCCTACTTTTTTTGGCTTCCTAGTGACCAGTGTCTTGGCCGATCGTCCTAAGAATGCTTATATATGAATAAAGCTCTCTCATTTACCCGCAAAAAAGATTAAGCCATATTAACCGGAAAGGAGGGAGTATGGACTAGCACTACTTTTTGGTGTGTCCCGTCAACTCGCAGAATGAGGAGAAGCTTGCAGGACAAGGTGAAGCTCGCTTACGCCTTTTGACTAATGCAACCTACCCTCGGTGGACATGCATCAGTCCATTCGGTGTCAAATTGTCAGAGGCATACACTGTAGTACCCAACATGCGGAGTACCATCATTGTTCGACTTCACGAAGGGGCGAAGAGCCAAGCGCAGTACTAGTACGCGTACTTGGTTTTGCACCTTCATACTACTCCACCCTCCGTCACAGTTTACAGGGCGCGCTTCATTATGATGCATTTCTTTCAATGCATTTCCACCACCAGAGAGTCTTTAGACGCGTTTGGTTTAATGCTCAATTAATTAGGGCGTGGTAACCGCAATCAAGTCCACAATTTTCTCTCCATGTACTGTACTACTACGGAGTGCATGCATGTGTGTACCCGGGGTGGAAGCACTGCATGCATGTGTGTACGCATTATTCCCTCTAGTAATAGACGCCATGCTATAACTACCAATGCTATTTTTCAGGCCGACCGCTAGTTGCCTTGGTCCCATAGATTTTTTTTCTTTTTTCTGAAGCGCGCTGTATAAACAGTGACGGATGGAGTAGTATGAGCAGATTCAAAGAAGAGCGTATTGATGGTTGCTTCTTCAGAGCAACTTAGAGTGGGAAAGGTGGGGCTTATGATTTGACTTCTCATTACTCACTATTAATGTGGCGCAACGACCGGGCTGAGTCTCCCATGCGGTTGTGCACTACCCCCTCGGTTCTTAAATATACTCCGGAGTATTTGTCTTTCTAAAATATGTTGAAATCTCTGTTAAGACGAATAGAATATTTAGGAATGGAGGGAGTACACATACAAAGCAAAATGAGTGAATCTACATTCTAAAATATGCCTGTTTGAAATTTGTAAAAAGACAAATATTTAGGAACGAAGGAGTATAATTTCGTGCATGGTACATGGACCCGGATGATGAAGAGGCTTCTGGCAATGCTATCAAGCTTCCATCATTTGTTTACATAATTGACGTACTATACGAATAATTTTTCAGCGACATGAAATTGTACAATGGTGTGAGCTTTCAGCTTTTGTTTCGCGTGTCTTGCCATCGATGCTCTTTCGGAAACAATAAAAAACTAACTTCCTTGCTAATGCATGTCAATTATTAGCAGATCAGAGCTAATAATTACATCACAACTGAAGACAAAGTTGTGAGAAGGTGTTAAATTAAAATTGATCCATGCTTTCATTGGCAGCAACGTCCCCCCAGCTCTGTCTAAATCAACAAGGCATGTTGGGAAAAAAGTAGCTGTCTGGAGCATGCAACATTCCGATCATTTTGTGCAGTTCCACTAAAATAGAGCTGAGCGTCCCTGTTCCAAAGATATCAAGTGTGATTACGATAATAGAGGACTGCTGATGAAACAATAAACACACAAATAGAAGCCGGTCACCTTTGCGGTCTCTCTTAAGACTAACTAGTTGGAGAAGATTAGGCTCGGAGTTGGATGAGGAGGATAGAGCAAAACCAATCTCCCTTTGTGCAGTCGCACTGAAATGTAGAGACGTTGCCCGTGTGACATTTTAGTACAAGTGCACAAAACACTCTTAAGAAAAAAGTGATTTGTGCAGTTCACCAAAAGGTCGCAATAACAACAAGGTGAAATGGATAGCCCTGTTTGCAAAAAAGAGGTAGAAAGGAAACAATTACTGGCCAATAACAGTTGATGACACATGCGACGACAAAAAAGAAGCATATTCCTTGTCCTAAGGGAAGATAACAACACGGTTGTGTTTGTCTAAAACGGTGTGAGGACGAGAATGCAATATGGAAAGTACACCGGACGAGCTACGTTTTGGGCAAAGAACTATGGAAGATCCACATGCAGCGACGTGGGAAAACGGGCAGTGGAGCAAGGCCGGAGGGGATACCTGGAGGTCGTCGGGATGTAACTAGGTGAGCGCTGGCGGGCAGAATCTGCGAGCAGGTGGCGTAGGCCCTGCCGCGCCGGAGCTTGGTCAGAGAGAATGGTGTGTACCGCAGATCGGGACGTGCTGCCTCAGCGACGTCGAACGGAGAAACGATGCACTTCCTTCCTTTCCCCCGGCGAACGGGATGCGGCCAAATCAGTGACCAACGGTGAGAGAGAGAGGCCACCGCACTCCCTTTCCCCCGGCGGACGGGATGCAGCCGGATCAGTGACCAACGGTGAGAGAGAGAGGCCACCGCACTCCCTTTCCCCCGGCGGATGGGATGCGGCCGGATCAGTGACCAACGGTGAGAGAGAGAGAGGCCACCGGAGCCTTGTGTGAGATACTCTGAAGAGCGGACTACCTTTTCCTCCATAAAAATCGTTTTATATTCTGTGTACGTGCCATTGAGCGCTATAACTTTATTTAAAAATAACGCGGCAACGCGTCAAGTCAAACTTTGTTTTGTGCATGCGTGGTACACGACCTCCCTAGGTAAACAACCGCTACAGGCATTCAAATTAGCACGTGGGCTGCCATTTCGTAAAGAAATGAGCTCAACCGTGTACCCGCGCGGGTGTGGCTGGGCACGAAGCGTGAGTACGTGCACGGTGCACCTATTCTCTTCTTGTATACGTACACCACCTACGTGGGGTTGTGTGAAAGAGATACAAACCTAGAGAGATATAGTGTGTGGGTTCTTGAGAGTTTTCTTTGGGGGGGGGGGTCAATCAAAAAACTTAACATATGCAATGTGTGTGAAATAGAGTCCTGGATATAACATATATATAGAGGGGGCGATCCATGAGAAGAGAGTGGAGGTATCATCGGCTTGAGGTGTCTATAGAATCGAAGAGAGGGATGATGTGTGTGTGTGTGCGCGCGCGTGATCGATAAAGAGTGCCATCGAATTTGTGTGTGCCCAGTCAAAGATATAGAGTGGCTGGCCTACTGGAATGTGAGATGGGACATGTGCAGTTTGTCTTTGTGGCATGGATACCTACCTGCAGCGCTCGACTATCGGTGTGTGGTGGGGGAAGAGGGAGGCCCAATTAACTATAGAGGTACAATGGCTGGTATATGTGTGGAGGAGGAGAGAGGCCTACCTCATGTATTAAGGAGATCGATCTGCCTCATGTATTAAGGGAGATCGATCGGCATCCATGCATATGTGCAGGAGATGAATAAGGTTGGGAGAGAGACAGATCTAGAGTGTTGGAGGGGGTGGTAGTGGAGTTGCTTCTAACAAATGGTGGGATAGGCTTGCTAGACAAACGGTGGGCATGCCCGCAATATCAATAAGAGAGGAGATGGCTGCTTGTTGTCTGTGCACGTGCGTGTGAGAGACGGGTCAGGAGGCATGCACGAATGATGAGGGGGACGATGTGGTTGTGGTAAGCAGACGTAACTACATAGGAAGATCAATCGCCCTTTGTAAGAGAAAGGAGAGACATAACTTGTGAGGTACGTCGATCGATGGGGGGAGGGTTACTTAAAGTCGATCTAGGTATATGTTGGGAGATCGATCGGTATACATGCACGTGTGTGTTAGAAGCAAATGAGGCACGAGGAGAAGGATAGAGAGAGAGAGCGATGCATGTAGGAGGTGGTATGAGAGGCATACTATATCGAGGGGGAGGAGTGTGCGAGTACGAGAACGATGAAAAGAGTGGTGGGAGTGAGGCATGGACGGTGACAAGAGAAGAGGGGAAGCTTGTGTTTGTGCTAGGCACACCTGGCTAGAGAGGCATATCGATCGATGTGTGCCGTAAAGAAGGAGCTGGGGGCCTACACACACCGTGGGTGAACGACCTAAAGTGAAAGCACGAATTTGCGCGATGGAGCTAGAGAATGCTGAGGGAGGGTGAGAGGGATGCGGGCATGTGCATGCACAAGAGAAAGTTAGCGCTAGCTACAAAGATAAGAGGGTTGTGTGGGTGTAAAAGACGAATAGAGATTTATATATACTTCATTATAAAAAGCGAATTCGGATACTTGAAGAATTTATCATAGTGTTTAAAACCGACGGATGTGTGAATATATATAACGGTGATAAACATGGTGTGGTTATGAACATGGTATACTAAATTTAATATATTTTATCTCTACTCTTATAAAAACGGAGTTGTTGATGATGGTGTGCCTGCCATCCTGCATTATAGGCCGTCTGATTTATATCTGGCGGATAGCAAGGAAACTTTGATGGTTGAAGTTGGCAACAATCATGATTGTAGATTCTTATTGAAATAGAGAAATGAATTCAAATTTAGTTCGAATTGCAGCGGTAGTATAGACATTTGGAATCCACTAAAATGTTGGTATGAGTAGGTTACATGCATTATACAGCAAGCGAAAAAATTTAATCGGACATAACATGGATTCATACTCCCTCCTTCCATCTACATAGGGCGTAATGAGATTTTTAAGACCGCCTTTGACTATTGACAAGATTAATAGTACATGACATGCACAATGTGAAAATTATATCATTGAAAGAACCTTTTACAGACGAATTTAACGGTGTGCTTTGTGTAATTTGCATGTCATATATCATTGCTCTAATATTTGGTCAAAGTTAGCATCGAAAAACGCATTAGGCCCTATATAGATGGAAGGAGGGAGTAGCTTTGAATAGCATTTGTATAGTAAAACGGGGCAAGACTCTCTCTTTGTGTGGTGTGAATAGTTTTATTTTTTTCGTTTTCTTTTTGGTTGAGGGAAGTGCGAATTGATTTGGTACGTACAAGTACAATATTATGACACATTAGGCTTGTCCCTGAAATTCAACCCGCATCTTGTTATATCCCGAAAATTCAGATATCGTGCTCCCAAAACTGGTGCCTTCACAACCCGCGCCTTGCTATCCCGAAATTACAACGCGTGCGAAAACTCCCTCCAACTGCCAAATCCCGACACGCGAAATCCCCCTTCTAACCCTGAGCCGAAAGCGCCGCTAGTTCAAATCGGTGGGGGGTACTTTTGTAACACACCCTACATTTTGGACAAGCGCGTTCCTAAGTCACGCTTCACCCCCTCCCATCACCCCCCTTTTGCCATTCGAAATCCCAGGCCGCCATAACCTCTCCGCTCCAGCCGCCAAACCCCACCCTCCTCCGTCCGCCACGTCACCGCTGCCTAGCCGGAGCTTCTTCCCCAACGGCGTCGTCCACCGCAACAACTCGACGTCCCTCGTCCACCTCCCCGGATGAGGATACGTCGTCCATCTCGCCGTCCTGCCGGTTCAGCCGCCCCGTCCTCCACCTCCAAGGAGCTGCTCCGACGATCGCCTCATCTATTGCGGCTGCTCCATCCCCACAGCGCCGCTTTAACCTGCTCCACCGGAACCGCAGCATCCTCACTGACTCCTCGGACGAAGCCGAGGCCTACTCGGCGCCACCAAAGAGGTTGTACACTCATCGCATCGCACCTTCTCCTTAAATCGACCTCCCGGCACCGACGGTGCTCCATCCCGCACCCCCATGGAGCGGCTACCTTGAAGCCGGTGCCGCGGGCGACATCTCCACGGCCGCTCTCCCCCAGTGCGAGGCCCCTTCGGCGGTGGCGGCCATACCAGCCGGATCTGCTGCTGCTGCTCCGGCTCTCGCTCGATCGCTCGCTCGCCCAACTGCTGCTGTTGCTGCTGCTCCCCCCTCGCTCGTGTTGCTCCTCTGCTCCGATTAAGCCACACTTCAGTCGACTGAATCGACTTTTGGGTCAGTCGATTTTCAGGGGTTGGGGGGCTCGCCGGAGTTAAGGAAGAACCACCCGCAGCGGGGACGGGGGCTCGCCGGAGAGGTACCCCACTATCTATCTTAGGGTTCAGGGTGGGGGCGGGGGGCCTAGAGGGCTGGCCGGGGCGGCGATGGCGAGTTGTTTCAGGGCGGTGAGGCGGCGCTGGGGCCGGCGGTTCGGCCGGTGGTGGCTCGCGGCTCAGGGGGGTGCAGGTTGAAGATGAACTTCAGGCCCTCCCTAAACTACATGTCAAGTGCCTCTCTGCTACCATTGCGTTCAGTTTCGACAGTAGCATTCAGATTCCACAGTAAATTTCAGTTTCGACAGTTAAGTTCAGAGTCAACAGTCTTTACCTCATCTGTTGTAGTCAGGTGGTTTTTGGTGATGTTAATTTTACATCCATTTACATCATCTATTGGAAATGCTATTAGAATCCCACTTGAGATTGACGATGTATGTCTTGTGCTGCTTCAGCCTTGACGTCTTACGGCTCACCAGAGCTGCTCCAACGACAGAACGATCCATCACAACAGAGCAGTGCCTTAGACGCCGTCTACAGATTCCTCAGATCTTCCTCCACACCTCCGACAGCCACCTCTGCCTCAACTGCTTCAGCGACGAACCCAATGATGCTGAGGTCGACACGGCTACGGCAAATAGGCTGTACACTTGTTGCATCACTTATTACTATACATTCACATCGATCCATTAGGGCTATTTTGGTTCAACGGAAAAACATCAATCCATTGGTTGTTACCATCACTCTAAATTTCTGCATGCTCTCCTTACATAATCTCACCATATTTTTTGTATGCATGTCAGATATTGTACACAGTCATGCTGAACATGTAGAGAAAAAGAGAAGAGTTTTGCGTGGCAATACAATGTCATGCAGACATCGCTCCATGGTGGGTTCAATGGCAAACCCTCCCCACCCCTCTCTAGATTGTAATTCAGAGGAAGATATCTGTTCTGAGGCAGATTCGGACGCTGCTGACCACTCCTATTTACCCCCCAAGGTGTTTGCTCTACCTTGGCATGATGATGTTAGTCATATCATGCATATGTTGCCTTGCAGTGCCTACTTTTGACATCATATATGTCATTTGCTTAGTTTAGACATGTTCTGTAATGCCACATGTTTAGTTTCTATATCATATATGGGAATTATGTAGTCTCATGTCTTTTAGCCAGCCATAATATATGTGAAATGTGCAATGCCATCCTGTTTAACCAGGCATCATATATTTGAATGATATCTTGCCCATCCTTTTCTTCATTACATTTCCATTTGTCGACAATGTTTGTACATTAAACTACTCTTCCTGTGAATCAACCATTTGGGTGGGAGATGGAAAAATCTGGAGTGAAAACAAGGCCTTCAGAGCAGACAGTGCTACCTGTCAAAGCAGATCTCTTGTTGGGTCCCGATAGCTCCTCAAAGATGGATTCAGAGACAGATGACCAGTCCTATTCCCTCACTGAGGTGTATGCTCTAACTTGGCACGGTTATACTGCTCATATCATGCATACGGTTTCTTGCATTGCATAGTTTAAACATCATATACACAATATTCAACACCATGTTCTTAGTTCAGACATCATATCGAATGCCCTCTGTTTAGCATGTAAATCATATATGTGAATTAAATGATGCGATCCTGATTACTTAGATAACATGTAGGTGAATTATGTCAGGTGATCCTGTTTAGTTATTCATCATATCTTTAAATTATGTTATGCTATGCTATCCAGTTTAGATAGACATCATATATGTGAAATTATGTCATGCTATCCGTTTTAGTTAAACAATATACATGTCAACTATTTCATGCCCTCTTTTTTTCCACACTATCTATTGCATCTGTCTCTCATACAATGTCTGTACATTCAACTATGTTTCCTGTTTATCAGCCATTTGAATTGGAGCGGGTGATGCCAGTATCTAGCGGACTAAAAACACGGTCTTCAAATAAAACAGTGCTACCTCTTGGTGGAGATAGCACCCCGGTTGTACATGCACAAGAACCAGCCCTACCACACATAACCCAAACTCTCGCAGATTGTACCCCTACTACGATGGAGAGAGAACCAACTTCACCCAATCTAACCCCAACCCCAGTCGATAGTAACCCAGTTCCTGTTGACACAGCACCATCTCCACCACAGAGCTCCCAAACAAGAGCAGTTAGTAAGGCAGCTCCAGTGCCCAAAGGGCCAGTACTATCATGGCGAACCCCAACTCCACCAGTTAGTACGCCTATTCCTATGGAGGAAGCACAACCAGCTAGTCATAGTTTAGCATCTATCGCATTTAATGTTGTTAAATCGTATGTGCCTATCTTCCCATCATGGAAATATTATACTGAAGATGAAGGAAAATTCCAGTTGCAGGTGTTTGTCCAGGAGTTATGTGTAAGTAATGTTATTCATGGCAATTACTTTGCTTTGTCCCATACATCCTACCTCCATGATGGTTATAATACAACAAATTTTCCCATTTTTCTCTATAGAGAAGGACCGATTTGGAAACTCAGGATGAGGTAACCTGTGCTAATACCTCTGCTATCTTCAAGAATGCTTGGTGGCAGTATCGGAATTACCTGAAGAAAACGTACTTCACCGGCAAAGAAACTCATCAAATTCCCTTACGTTCCCGAACCAAGAATGTGGTAAGGTCTA
This sequence comes from Triticum urartu, assembly GCF_003073215.2. Taxonomy (NCBI): domain Eukaryota; kingdom Viridiplantae; phylum Streptophyta; class Magnoliopsida; order Poales; family Poaceae; genus Triticum; species Triticum urartu. The sequence goes on along the minus strand of NC_053023.1, from coordinate 117,386,291 downwards.
TGAGCTCATTTTCTATTTTTAAGTATTATATTCTTCGTCTTACTGTACTCTGTTCATGTAGAACAAGTGCCTAAACCTGAAGAACAACTGTTCTAATTTAAGATTCCATTGCTACCATAGGACATAGATATATGTTTGTTTGATGCTTTTATTATGTACTAGTACTTGGCAATAGAAGACTTGGTAGTTTATTCCTGTCCACCATACTAATGAACTGGTTCACCGAAATGAGTTTCATATAATAGTACATGCTAAACTTGTTATGTGTCTGCTTGTTTCTTCTTTTAGAATGCTGACAGAATATTGGGAAGAGTGCCTTATTAAGCAACGGTAAAGGAAGTAATGCAGATAAGGTTCAGGATAGTGACACATCCTGTCTTGGTTTAGTTTTGGAGTTACTGGCCACTACCGCTTGCACAAGCTATTCAAACTCACTGTCTGAATCAATTCGGTTTGTTGAGTCTCAACTACAAGCTGAAAGACATCGATCAGCTGTGCTGTGACAAGAAGCGGAAGGACTGCGGAAGTCCCTGGAGCATTCAGATGCATACTTTCTGGTGCAACAGCAAGCGTTGGAGGATTTCAGCGCCAAACAGGACAAAGCTAATCAGCTTGCTAAGCTTATTGCCAGCATGGTGGATACTCAGGATAACGTTTCTTGAGCTCCTCTGAAGTTGTTTCAGTTATGCTCTTGTTTTGCTGCCGCGTTTATTTGCACTGGTGGCCAATTTTGACGGCCAGTGTATATGATATGCTGCTTTGTTCCCTATATTTGCACTGGTGGCGAACTTTGATGCCCAGTGGATGTAATATGTGTAATAGCCGTGATAGCCTAGCGTTAGTTGCTTGCTTATTTATTTCCTTGTTGTCTTGTTTATTTGTTTGCTTGTAGTCATTGCAGTTCTTTTTCTGCGGTTAACTAGTGGCTGCAATAACCTATTTTTTAAAACTAGGCCACAATAACCATGGGCTAATATTTACTGTAGTGACACTGGGCCTCCTACGGGCCGTAGAAACAGTGGGCCTTTTACGGGCCGTAGAAGCAGTAGGCCTTCTACGGGCCGTAGAAACAATGGGCCTTCTATGGGCCATATCATCAATGGGCCTTATACGGGCTGTATGATCGATTGGCCAAACATGGGCCAATAACAGGCCGCATTATGGCCGTAAACGGTCTAGAGTTGGAATCATCCGTTCATGGGCCAACCGTAACAGGCCATCATTAATAGGCCGTATTTGATGACGCTATGAAAACGGCCCAACGTATTAACGGACCGCAAACGGGCCGACTGTAACCACGGGCTGAATTTGGCCCACAAGCAGAAAATGACAGTAACGGGCCGTAAGTAAACGAATGCTGGAAATGAGCCCAAGAATAAATGGGCTCTAAGAAGGCCGAAAGATAACATGGGCTGGAAACAGCCCAATGGAATAATGGGCCGTTAATGGGTATAAAGTGATACACTGTTCATTACGGGCCAGTTTCACCACAGGCCGTTAATGGGTGTAGTAATACACTGTTCATTATGGGCCAGTTTCACCACGGGCCGTTAATAGGCCAAGAGTTACATAGGGCCTCATATGGGCCGAAAGACGTCATGGGCCAATCATGGGCCAGAAGTGAAAACGGGCTGGAATCATATTGGATGGCCCAGATGACGCTACTGGGCCTAATTCGGATAGGGCGTAACGGGCCTTGGGTTAGTGGGCTGTAAATGGGCTATATGCGAACAAGCCGTTAACATGCTTTCCATGGGCCGGCCCGCCAGCTTTTGACCAAGTCAAATGGGCCGGCCTTTTCACAGGAATGGGCCTCTGTTGGGCCGTGCCACATGTCGATGTATCATAGGCGCCTATCTGACCAACTAACGAACTGACACGTGTTTCGTACGGCCAATAAGAACTTTACACGTGGAAATTTCCCATTGGTCGGGGCTGTTAACGGGTTATTGAATCCAAAACCCGACCCGATAGCTTAACGGCGTTCCGTTACAGTGGATGCCACGTGTCGGTCACCCTTGACGAAAGCACTTCTATGACGCACGATTTATCGTCATGGAAGTGGACACTTCTGTGATAATAATTTTGGTAATGTCATGGAACACTTCTACGATAGCACATGTATGACTATCTTGGTTCTGTCATAAATTTGTCATGGATGTACATGCATGACAAAAAAAATGACCTACTGTGACAAACACGTATCATCACGGAAGTGTATTTTTTTGTAGTGCTACTAGCACCAATCCCAGACTTAGAGACAAGAATTGGATACAAGAGATGAACTAGGGTTTTGAGATGAGATGGTGCTGATGAAGATGTTAATGGAGATTGCCCTCTCCTGATGAGAGGAGCGTTGGTGATGACGATGGCGATGATTTCCCCCTCCGGGAGGGAAGTTTCCCCGACATAACAGCTCCGCCAGAGCCCTAGATTGGTTCCGCCAAGGTTCCGCCTCATGGCGGCGGAGTTTCGTCCGAGAAGATAGCTTATGATTTTTTTTCGCATCAAAAGACTACATATAGCAGAAGATGGCCACCGGAGGGCCACCAGGGGGCCCACGAGGTAGGGGGCGCGCCCAGGGGGTAGGCCGCGCCCCCACCCTCGTGGGAAGGGTGTGGCCCCCCTGGTGAGGTTCTTGCGCTCAGTATATTTTATATATTTGGAAAACATCATCCATGAAGTTTCAGGAATTTTGGAGCTGTGCAGAATAGGTCTCTAATATTTGCTCCTTTTCCAGCCCAGAATCCCAGCTGCTGGCATTCTCCCTCTTTATGTAAACCTTGTAAAATAAGAGAGAATATGCATAAGTATTGTGACATAATGTGTAATAACAGCCCATAATGCAATAAATATTGATATAAAAGCATGATGCAAAATTGACGTATCATTAGGCGAGTCGGTGGCGTAGGTGGCGTCGCGGGCTGCTCCAGCGTCAGCATTGCCCGCCGGCGCCACACCCCCTTCGTGTGCGCCCTAGTCGACCGCGGCGCCACCCGCACTGGGATCCTCTTTGGATCCAGATGCCAGTCGTGCGGCAGGGTGACGTCGGGGTACGACAGAGGCACGCGGTGCTGCCAGTGCCACTCCGCCTGGTGCACTGGCACGCTCACTCGCAGCCTCTGCCGGCGAGACGGCGCCAGCGGAGGCGGTACGAACTCCAAGGGAAAAGGGACGGCGGGGGCCTTGCCCTTGGACTTGCTGCTGCCGGCGCCAGAGAAGAGCCCCATTTGGCTAGGGTTGGCTAGGATTTTTGCTAGGTGTTAGGGATATTACTACTAGACGTAAACCGGACAGGAGTAGCCGGATTAACTCCAAGAAGATCAGAAGCCCATGAAGACGTAAATATGGTGGCGCTTTACGAAGGCCCAAAGGCCCAAAGGCGAATTAAGGCCTGTAGATGTAAACCGACTTTCTCATGTAACTTACATTGTAAGATAGGAAGGATAGAGACCGAGCCGGACACGTTTATGATCCGGCCTCGGGACTCTGTAAACCGGCGGGCGTCAACCTGTGTATATAAAGGGACGACCCGGGAGAGGTTTAAAGACAACAGACAACAACTCGAGAGCCAGGCAAAGCGGATTCACTCCCTGGTCATCGAAACCCTAGCAATACCAACACGATTAGATGTAGGCTTTTACCTTCATCGAAGGGGCCGAACTAGTATAAAAACCTCTCGTGTCCCTTGTCCGGTTTAACCCCTTTAAGCTAACCCGTAGCGATGTATCCACGACTAAGTCCTTTCACGAGGACATATGCCATGACAAACCCACGATAGTTGGCACCCATCGTGGGGCCGTCGCGCGATGGTTTCGAGTTCTTGAAGGGCAGCTTCGAAGGACTCAAGGGATACGTTGTGGGCCGGATGACGAAGAGTCGTCGCGGCAAGCTCTACATCGACGACACAGGATGGGGTCCCGAGGCTGGTTCAATCGAATACGGGTACCGGGTCTCCTTTGGTGGGATTCACGTCTTCATCGGCAAGATCGGCGAACCGGGCCCTGAGTCGGACACATGCACCGACATCATCGAGACGGCTCAGCGTGCAAGCCCTACCCAGGTTCAGCCCGCAACAAGGCATGCTTTCGTAGGTGTCATCCATGGAGCGGAGTATGAGGGTGGACCGACAACTGATGGAGAAACCGTTGTCTGCTCTGACGACGAATCTTCAATTGGAGAGACCGAGTCGCTGTATCAACTGCAGGACGGCCGGATTAGTGGAGGTTCCGATGGCAAAAGTATTCCAGACCCCCTTGATCTGCCAAACTGGGTCGCTCTCTTCCTGGCCGGTACACAACCAGCGCAACACTCTTCTACCGTCGCCGCGATGCTCTCCGGTTCAGCAACAGCGACGCCAGCGGGAGCAGGGGGCTCCGCGCCGCCTCCGGCTCAGGTTTTGTCTGATTTGTTTGATGCTTTGGCAGCATTGATGGCTGCAGAAGTGGATGCGGCCACCCGAGATTAGCACAATGCGGAGATTGCAAAGGTAAAGGATCAGATAACTCAGGCTAAAGCGGACCTGGCAGCAGAGAACACCAGGATGGCTACAGAACGGGCTGAGTTGGAAGCTCAGGCCTACCGGCTTAGGTTGGACCAGAACGCCTCATATGAGGTCATGAGAAGGAGATACCGGTCGCACCTCCTACCGAGTTATGAGCCAAGAAATCTCTTCAACACGCCAGGAGCCGGAACCAGTAACCAGCCAGTGGTAACCCGGACGGAGGCGCCGGGAACAGGAGCGCCGGTTCAACCGCGCGCGATGAACCCGCCTCGTCAGAATAACGTTGTGCCGTAGTATGTTCCGACGCCTCCGGGGCTTACTCCAACCCGTTGGATAACATTGTGGCCGCCGCATCACGATTGGCAGCCCTCCCAACTGAGGGCGAGTCACCAGTGGCAATTGAGACATGACGGGCTAGAGAGCTTCTTCAAACAGCTTTAAACCAGCAGTAGGCTTATTCGCATAGTCGCGAGAGGATTCATTCCACCCCCCGTTCGAGTCGGAGCTACAGCAGGCACGTTGAGGATGAACCGGCCGTATCAAGCAGTGCACGTCACCGTAACTCACCGCGAGGACACAACCCGGTAGGTGGTGGTGCTAATGCGCAGGATGTGGTGGATCATGGTCGTGCACGTCAAGAAGCCGAGTTAGCAGCTCTGCACGCCGCTCGCCAACCCACTCCGGTTCGCCCTACCACCTCAGTGGAGCCCGGCGTGGTTTTCAGTTCTTTAGGGGTGCTGTGTCTTTCCCCCGCTTTACGTAATGTACGACTACCCAAGGATTTTAAAGGCCCTCGTAAGGTGCCCAATTACACCGCCGATTTGCAACCAGAGTCATGGGTTGAAAGTTATGAGATGGCAATGGAGATGTTGGATGTGGATGAAGCAGTGTGTGCTAAAAACTTGACCATGATGTTGGAGGGGACAACTCGTACTTGGTTAAAGAGCTTTCCGGCTAACTCTGTCGGATCATGGGCCGAGTTAAAACACCGGTTTATTCAGAATTTTAAAGATACTTGTAAGCAGCCTATGTCGATTGTGGACCTGGCCGCTTGTGTTCAAGAGGATGGGGAGTCCACAACCCATTGGGTGAAGCGGGTCTCAGCTATTCTGCATTCGTCGGATCGCATCAACGCGGATACAGCAGTGTTAACGTTGGAGGGCAATTGCCAGTTTCTACCGTTAAAACTAAAGTTAGGAAGGCTTAAACGCCACTACAATGACATGTCAACGCTTATGGCCGCTTTGGTTAAATATGCCGATTCAGATAGTACCAAAGACCCTGACTCGGAGGAGGACAAACCGGGGAAAGGGAAGAAGAACGGCAACACCAAGGGACAACAGCATAACCCGGCAGGTCATGGGAACAATGGTAAGCGCAAAGCAGACAATAGTTTGGACTTTGTGGCTAACACCAATGCTCGGGATAACGGTCAGCGTCGTAAGGGCACACAGCCCCAGAGGGGCGAAGGGTCAGGCCCCAATCTGGAGTGCCTGTTAAATCAACCTTGTCCAAAGCATGGATCAAAGGAGAGGCCAGCTTTACATCTTTGGAAAGATTGTTACATCATGCGAGAGTTCAAGAACTCCAATATGTTTCAGTACGACAATGGCCCGCCCGGCGGTTCAGGAGGTGGTTTTCATGGGCCGGGTTATGGAGGCAGCAACTCCGCTTCAGGATTTGAAGGCAATCAAACTGTACATAGCAATCAAGGGAACCAGGGCAATCAGGGAGGTTATAACCATCAGGGGAATCAGCAGAAGCAGCAGTCGGGTTATCAGAGCAATCCGAAGCAGTTGAATAGTGGGCAGTATCATGTCTTCACCACAAGCTTGTGCAAGCGTGATCAGAAGCTTCACAAGAGGGCCGTGAATTCTGTTGAACCGGTAGTGCCTCGGTATTTACGCTGGTCTGAGCAACCAATTTTATGTAGTCGAGAGGATCACCCACCCTGGGTTGATACTCCGGGTCATCTAGCCTTAGTGGTGGCACCTCAAGTTGGGGGCATAAGTTCACCAAAGTGCTCATGGATGGTGGAAGTAGTATCAACATCCTTTACTATGATACCTTCCGCCGTATGGGATTGACAGATAAGAATCTTAAACCATCGAACACCATTTTTCACGGTGTGTGTAACGCCCTCGATGCGGCTATAGCTCCCACGTGTCGAGGCACGACTTAGAGACATAACCGCATTGAAAGCAATGTTGCAAGTTAGGCAATCATCACAACATCCCATGTAATATAAATAGTAAAGGGGAGATACATAGTTGGCTTACACTCGCCACGTCAATCAAAGTACATAAATAGCATTACAACATCCAAACACTCATGGCCCGACTACGGCGCCAAAATAAAAGATAACCCAACATGCGACACGGTCCCAATCACCCCCAACTGGGCACCACTACTGATCATCAGGGAAAGACACGTAGTATCGTTGAGAGTCCTCGTCGAACTCCCACTTGAGCTCAAGCGCGTCACCTGGAGCGGAATCATCAGGCCCTGCATCTGGTTTGGAAGTAATCTGTGAGCCACAGGGACTCAGCAATCTCGCACCCTCGCGATCAAGACTATTTAAGCTTATAGGAAAGGCAAGGTAAATATGTGGAGCTGCAGCAAGCGACTATCATATATGGTGGCTATCCTGTTCGCAAAAGAGAGCGAGAAGAGGAGGCAAAGCGCGAACGAGTAACTAGAGAGGCAACCTGCGGCAAGCATTACTCCAACACCATGTTCACTTCCTGGACTCCGCCGAGAAGAGACCATCACGGTAACTCACACGGTTGATTCATTTTAATTTAGTTAAGGTTCAAGTTATCTACAACTGGACATTAACAAATTCCCATCTGCCCATAACCGCGGGCACGGCTTTCGAAAGTTCAAATCCCTGCAGGGGAGTCCCAACTTAGCCCATGATAAGCTCTCACGGTCAACAAAGGAATAGACCTCCTCCCGAGACGTTCTGATCAGACTCGGTACCTCGGTTCTTCAAGACACTTCGACAGGTTAAAAAAAATCCAGCAACACCGCCCGAATGTGCCAACAAATCCCGATAGGAGCTGCACATATCTCTTTCTCAGGGAACACTCAGATTGTCCTAGGTACGGGTAGGCCATCCCAGAGTTGCCCCTGGTGGCCACCGGCAGCTGACAGGTGGACCAACACTCAGAGGAGCACTGGCCCGGGGGGGTTTAAAATAAGATGACCCTCGGGCTCCGGAAACCCAAGGGAAAAAGAGGCTAGGTGGAAAATGGTAAAACCAAGGTTGGGCATTGCTGGAAAAGCTTTAATCAAGACGAACTATCAAGGGGTTCCCATTATAACCCAACCGCGTAATGAACGCAAAAATCCGGGAACATAACATCGATATGACGGAAACTAGGGCGGCAAGAGTGGAACAAAACACTAGGCGAGAGGCCGAGCCTTCCACCCTTTACCAAGTATATAGATGCATTAAGATAACAAGATAATATAATGATATCCCAACAAGTAAATAAATGTTCCAACAAGGAACGGTCTCCAATCTTCACCTGCAACTAGCAACGCTATAAGAGGGGCTGAGCAAAGCGGTAACATAGACAATCAACGGTTTGCTAGGACATGGTGGGTTAGAGGTTTGACATGGCAATTTGGGAGGCATGATAAGCAAGTGGTAGGAATCGTAGCATAGGCATAGCAAAAGAGCGATCATCTAGCAAAGCAAAGATAGTAGTGATTTCGAGGGTATGATCATCTTGCCTGCAAAGTTGTCAGAGTTAACTGGATCCTCGAAAGCAAACTCAACGGTCTCCTCGTTAGCGAACTCATCTCCCGGCTCTACCCAAACAAGACAAACAAGCAACAAGGACACAATCAACCACGTGCAAAGCTCAAACAATATGATGCAAGGATGGTATGCTATGCGGGATGCGATGCGGGATGCATATGCAAGATTTGACAAGGGATGCATGAACCTGGCCTCAACATGGAAATCCAAGTGTGCCACTGGAAAGATGAGATGAAATCGCTTGAAAACGATATAAATAACGACGGAATCGGAGTTACAGTTTGGAAATGGCAAGCGATTCAAATATGATCACGTTCTGTGATTTACAGCAAGTAGCCATCTAAATGCAACAAGATGAACATGCTACAGCACTCAAACATGGCAGGTATGCATTCAAGAAGCTTAACAAAAGTCTAGCACTGAGCTACGGCCAATTCATCCATTAATAGGTTCAAACAAGCATGGCAAAAATGCATTTGACAAACAGATTTCAGACTTAGTGAAATTAACACTTGTATGGAATTTCAGATCAGATAGCACACTTCGGAGCAACAAAACTACATGCTACAGGACCTTAACATGGCAAAGTAAAGCATGGCATGGAGCTACTCAAAGAGCTTAACAAAAATCCCTTAGTGACCTTGAGCCAAAAGGGATCAGAAAATACAATTGCAAGCATGTGAACATGGCAAAAACATAATCAGATCACGGATTTAGTGAAAACTGGAGCATGCTGAAACAGATATCAAGTAGGCATGTTTACGAGCTCGATGCACTCACCACAGAGCAAGTCATGACAATCTAAGCATACACCCATCAATAATACAAAAAATGCAAGCTAGACATGGCAAGAACAAAACCATAGCATGCACGGAACAACTACAACATCATCAGCAAAATCGCTAACAAGTAGACAATCTGCCCAGATTCACGAAATGACAAAAGTAGAGCTCGATTGACTGAAGCTAGGGTGCTCCATAATTGCAAACAAAGACATGTATGGATAGATCACTACAAGATTAACAAATCATCCTTACTGATCATCCTCAAAAGAGGCATGGATCACTAGGAAACAACATGAACATATGGCCATATGAGATAAACAGCTCAAGGACTTAGTGCAAATGCTAAGTCCCTGAAATCAGCATTAACAAATGCCTCACTTTGCAAGCTCGTGCTAGTCACCACACACATCACAAAAATACATGGGTTGCACCTCTGGAAAGATGGCAAAACCCTTAACAAAACATATGTAGAGCTCAGGGGCATATCATGCACACATTAATCTTGGCAAAAATGACAAATATCTAAATGAAGCAGCAGATCTGACAATTATCTCAAGTAGCACTCTTCTAACAGAATTTCGGGCATCAAGATGAACTCAAATGAAAATGATGCAATGAGATGAAATTATGTACTCTCTGAGACGAACATTTTGATATGCTATATGCCCAAAACGGAGTTACGGATGCAAAGTTACGATGCGATGAACAAGGGCATATGAACTAGGGTTTCGGGAGAAAGTCAACCCGAAATATTTCTCAGATCCAGATCCACACGCTTTACGAGGTTCGTTGGAGGATCACTGTTCGCCGGAGGGATCGGGTCGGCACCGGACTTGCCAGGGCGGCGCGTACACCGAGGAGGTAGGAGGAGGCCGGGGCGAAGACGGCGGCGGTCGGGCGTGGCGAGGGGCGGCGAGGGGCGGCCCGGTGGCGGCGCGGCGACCGGCGGGCATCGACGGCGACCGGATGCGGCGGCTCGCCGGCGTCGAGGCGGAGGAAGGCGGCGGCTCGGGCGCTGCGGAGGAGGAGGACGAAGGCGCGCGGGCAGGGCCGGTCTCGGGCCCGGCAGGCTTCGGCGGCGACGGATGTCGGGGAGCCACGTGGTAGGTGGCGATAGGTCGGCGGCGGCGGGCGGACGCGTCCGGTTGCGGCTGAACGTGTCCGATGGCGGCGGAGCTGAGATTTTTAGGGTTTCGAGGAGGGGATCCGATATTTGGAATGAGGGGTCTATATATAGAGGTAGAGGGAGCTAGGAGTGTCCAAATGAGGTGCGGTTTTCGGCCACGCGATCGTGATCGAACGCTCTAGGTGATGGAGAAGGTTTAGGTGGGTTTTGGGCCAACTTGGAGGGGTGTTGGGCTGCAACACACATGAGGCCTTTTCGGTCCCTCAGTTAACCGTTGGTGTATCAAACGAAGTCCAAATGATACAAAACTTGACAGGCGGTCTACCGGTAGTAACCCAAGGCCGCTTGGCAAGTCTCGGTCCAATCTGGAAATGTTTAATCCCCACACACGAAAGAAAGGTAGAAATGACCACCGGAGGAGAACGAAGCGCCGGAATGCAAAACGGACAACGGGGAAAATGCTCGAATGCATGAGATGAACACGTATGCAAAAGCAATGCACATGATGACATGATATGAGATGCATGACAACGACAACAACAAATGGAGACAAAAACCCGAACCCGAGAAAATAAAATAACTTAAGGCCAGAAACGACAAGAGTTGGATTACATATTGGGTAATTCACATCCGGGGTGTTACAACACTCCACCACTACGAAAGGATCTCGTCCCGAGATCTAGGACTGAAAGAACGCCGGGTACTCAGAACGGAGGTGATCCTCGCGTTCCCAGGTAGCTTCACGGTCGGAATGGTGTGACCACTTGACTTTGAGGAATTTGATTGACTTTTTGCGAGTCTTGCGTTCATTCTCTTTAAGAATAGCAACGGGGTGCTCACGATAAGAGAGATCTTCTTGGAGCTCAATGTCCTCGAAGTTGACGGTGCGGTCAGGAGTCTTGAAGCACTTTCGGAGCTGAGAGACATGGAACACATCATGAACATTTGCAAAGTTTGAAGGAAGCTCGAGTTGATAGGCGAGATCGCCTCTCTTGCTGACAATCTTGAAAGGTCCCACGTATCTGGGGGCAAGCTTCCCTTTGATACCGAAGCGACGAGTACCTTTCATTGGAGAGACGCGGAGGTAAACATGATCTTCGATCTCGAAAGCCAAATCACGGTGCTTACTATCATAGTAGCTCTTCTGGCGGGATTGGGTTGCTTTGAGGTTATCTCGAATGACTTTACACATTTCCTCTGCCTCTATGATTAAGTCATTTTCGAGAAGCTGACGTTCGCCGGTTTCGGACCAGTTGAAAGGGGTACGGGACTTCCTGCCATACAGAATTTCAAATGGGGCCTTGCCCGAACTTGCTTGAAAACCGTTGTTGTAGGAGAATTCAGCATATGGAAGACAATCCTCCCACTTCATGCCGAAGGAGATCACACAAGCCCTGAGCATATCTTCAAGAATCTGATTGACACGCTCGACTTGACCGCTAGTTTGAGGATGGAAAGCTGTGCTGAAGCGGATGTTGGTGCCCATGGCCTTCTGAAAAGAATCCCAAAACTTGGAGGTAAAGATGTTGCCACGGTCTGAAGAGATCACTTGTGGAATACCGTGCAGAGAGACAATTCGAGAGGTATAGAGTTCCGCCAATTGAGCTGCAGTGATTGACTCTTTGATAGGCAGAAAGTGAGCCACTTTGGTGAGTTTTTCAATGACAACCAATAGAGCATCATTGCCACGCTTGGACTTTGGAAACCCAGTCACGAAGTCCATCTCAATGTGGTCAAACTTCCATTCTGGAATGGCAAGAGGTTGGAGGAGACCAGCTGGCCTTTGGTGTTCTTCCTTCACTCTTCTGCAGACATCATATTCATTCATGAATTGAGCAATCTCGTGCTTCATTTGAGTCCACCAATAAGCCTGCTTGAGGTCCTGATACATCTTCATGCTCCCAGGGTGGATGGAGAGGAGAGAATTGTGAGCCTCGTTCATGATCACTTTACAAAGTTCACCTTTGGGCACAACAATACGATCCTCGAAGAAGAGAGTATCCTTGTCATCAAGGCGGTAGCACTTGTACTTGGGTTGACTCTTGACAATCCCAATCTTCACCTTTTTCACCATAGCATCAAGAAGCTGAGCTTGGCGAATCTGGTCTTCCAAGGTAGGAGAGACTTGAAGGTTGGCGAGGAAACCTTGAGGAACAACTTGCAGATTAAGTTTGCGGAAAGCTTCACAAAGCTCGGGTTGATAAGGCTTGAGAATCAGAATGTTGCAATAAGCCTTCCTGCTCAATGCGTCAGCAATCACATTGGCCTTGCCTGGAGTATACTCGATACTCGGATTATACTCTTGAATCATTTCGACCCATCGAGTCTGCCTGAGGTTGAGATTAGGCTGAGTGAAGATGTACTTGAGACTCTTGTGGTCAGTGAAAATGTCCACTTTTCTTCCCAATAAGAGATGTCTCCAAGTCAAAAGAGCATGCACAACTGCCGCCAACTCGAGGTCATGAGTGGGGTAGTTCTACTCGTTGGGCTTCAACTGGCGAGAGGTATAAGCAACAACTTTCTTCTCTTGCATCAATACTGCGCCAAGACCTTGGAGAGAGGCATCACAAAAGACCTCGTACGGCTTGGATTCATCAGGCGGAGTCAGAACTGGAGCAGTGATCAATTTCTCTTTCAAAGTGTTGAAAGCAATGTCACACTCCGGAGACCAAACGTACTTGACGTGCTTCTGGAGAAGATTTGAGAGAGGCTTCGCGATCTTAGAAAAGTTTTCAACGAATCTTCGGCAGTAGCTTGCGAGACCGAGGAAGCTACGGAGTTGCTTCACGTTCTGAGGAGGTTCCCAATTCACAATTGCAGACACCTTCTCAGGATTCACCACAATGCCCTTGGCAGAGATGATATGACCAAGATAAAGAACCTCATCGAGCCAAATTCGCACTTGGAGAACTTGGCGTAGAACTTGTGTTCCCTCAGCTTATCAAGCACCAAACGCAAGTGCTTGGCATGATCTTCCTTGTTCTTCGAGAAAACCAGAATGTCGTCGAGATAGACCAGAACGAAGTCATTGGTGTAGGCATCGAAGATGAAGTTCATCATGCGAGAGAAAGTCGGAGGAGCGTTGACGAGGCCAAAAGACATGACAGTGTATTCATATGAACCATAGCTTGTCCTGAAAGCCATCTTGGGAATATCTTGCTCACGAATTCGAATCTGATGATAACCCATACGGAGATCAATCTTGGAGAATACTTGGGCACCTTTGAGTTGTTCGAACAGCTCATTGATGTTGGGAAGTGGGTATTTGTTCTTGATGGTCTTCTTGTTCAATGGACGGTAATCAACACAAAGTCGGTCCGTTCCATCCTTCTTCTTCACAAAAAGAACACCACAACCCCACGGAGAAGAACTAGGGCGGATGAGACCCATTTTCTCTTGAATATCGAGTTGCTTCTTCAACTCCTTCAACTCTTCAGGCCCGAGCTTGTAAGGACGGTTGCACACGGGTTCCGTGCCAGGCTCAAGATCAATGACGAATTCAACTGGCCGGTGCGGAGGCATTCCTGGAAGCTCTTCTGGAAAGACGTCTTGATATTCGCAAACGACTGGAATTTGCGAGATGGCATCGAGTTCACCCTTCTCATTGAGAGAAAACAGACGGATGGTATCATCACGAGCGGCAAAGGCAATTACATCCTCAGACGAATGAGTCAATTGAATCTGCCTGGCTGCACAATCAAGCTGAGCCTTGTGCTTAGAAAGCCAATCCATTCCGAGAATAAGATCAATATCCGAGTCACCAAGAACCGTTGGAGAAGCCAGAAACTTGTAGTCACCCAAGGTGATAGTAACATCCGGAACGATGGAGTTAGCATGCATGCGCTTACTGGGAGAGACAACTGCTAACGGACTAGGCAAAACTTTCGAAACCAATTCATGCCTAGATGTAAACGGTCTCGAGATGAAACAATGCGATGCACTAGTGTTAAAAAGAACTCTTGCGGGAATATCGTTAACAGGAAAATTACCCATGATGACATCTGACGAATCCTCTGCCTGAGATGCGTTCATCAAGTTGACCTTGGCGTGCTTGGGGTTATGCTCGACCACAGCTGTACTTGCTGATCTCACAGGAGGAGGAGGAGGAAGACGCCTCTGATTGAAGCATTTGTTGGCATAGTGACCCTTCTGTTGGCACTTGTTGCACGTGACCTCTGAAAGCGGACGGTGATACGGAGCACTCGATCTTGGAGCTTGAGACGAAGTCTTGTTCTGAAAGCCAGGGTTGGGTGGGTGGGAAGATCCACTGCCACCTTTGCTCTTTTGCTGATACGGCTGACGGAACGGAGGAGGAGGAAGCCAATACTTCTGTTGCTTGGCCACTTGAGTAGAGGAAGAAGGAGTAGCATCTCTGACTCGCTTCTTGGAAGCATCACACCTCAGTTGAGCGGCCTCTTGCTTCAGTGCCATGTTGTAGAACTCATCGTATCTCAAGGGCTCAAAGAGAACAAGAGCTAGCTGGATTTCTTCTCTGAGACCACCCCTGAACTGGTATATCATGCTCTTCTCATCAGGGACGTCCTGCTTGGCAAAGTGGGCGAGCTTCTGAAACAACTTGTTGTAGTCATAGACAGACAAAGAGCCTTGCTTCAGGTTGCGGAATTCCTCACGCTTGCTTTCAACCACACTCTGAGGAATATGATGAGCTTTGAAGTCTTGACGGAATTCATCCCAGGTAATCGCACGTCCACCTCTGGAATCCTTGTACTGCTGGAACCATTCTGCAGCTTGATCTTTGAGTTGGAAGGAAGAGAACTTGACGAAGTCCTCAGGCCTGACGTTACTGCACTCGAAATGCTTGCACAGATCCACGAGCCAATCATCAACATCAGTTGCCTCAACACAATTGCTGAAAGTTTTTGGCCCATTAGCAAGGAACTGGTTGAGTGTAGCAAAGTGATTCTGATTGTTTCCTTGGTTCCCTTGGATGCCTTGATTGCGCTCTTGAAGAATTTGCATGATCAACTGTGTGTTTGCATTGGTTGCGGCCATCACAGCTTGCCATGCCTTCGGAGGAGGGGGAGGTGGTGGCGGATCCTGATTCTGATTCTGATTCTGATTGGTGCTCTTAGCGGGAGCCATCCTGAAGAGGTTGACCACCATTAGCACATAGACAGATAAATGAAGCTGAATCCAACGGAATGAAAATTGCAACATAAAGTCTTCACATCTGAACAAAATGAACGAATGCATTCCTCTTGAAATGGTCACATATCCATAAATTGAGAAGCCACTTAGAATTCAGGTAGAGAAATAAATCAATAAGGTACGGATCAAGAACGAATACTCGGTAAGAAATCCCAATCTCAAACCAAATATCCGTGGAAGAAGAACTAGAGCTACAAGAATTCCCACCTATGAAACTCCTGAACCTTTCCGGTTATGCAATCAGGTGTTGGGGATACAGGGGAAGCATAATATCTCACCCAAATCTAGCAAATCCTACATCCAGCTGTATCCATCCTTCAACACATAACCGAGAAAAACTTCGGAAACCATCTACCTCAACCTTCGAAAAGCATCCGTTATACAAGTTATGGCGATACTCCCGAACTCCCGCCCCAGTACTGGGTGGCGTCGAGGTTATCTCACCAACGAACTGCATAAAAGAGATTTTCGATGTCGGCGTACTAAACTCAGGTATTCCAGAACTGCAACGATAAAATTATGACGACAACACCTCAGAGCTCAACTCCCCGGGACACTTCCACAAAACCCCTGACAGGAGGCACCAAGACAATGTTCTCGTCATAAAACCATCGGAACGATTCCAAGATACCCGCGTGATCCTAAATTTTTTTTTAGTGAAATTTGAGAAGAGAAGAGTCAAAACTCTACGTCAGGATGCCTTACCAGAGCGATGAGGAGACTGGGAAGTAAAAAGAATTCCTAACTCTCCGATATATAATTCCTAAATGACTCAAAACATTTTTCTAGACACAACTCGGCCGCTAATAACGATCAAGCAATGGGGCTCCTAAGGTTGGGGAAGGCTCTGATTACCAACTTGTAACGCCCTCGATGCGGCTATAGCTCCCACGTGTCGAGGCACAACTTAGAGACATAACTGCATTGAAAGCAATGTCGCAAGTTAGGCAATCATCACAACATCCCATGTAATATAAATAGTAAAGGGGAGATACATAGTTGGCTTACACTCGCCACGTCAATCAAAGTACATAAATAGCATTACAACATCCAAATGCTCATGGCCCGACTACGGCGCCAAAATAAAATATAACCCAACATGCGACACGGTCCCGATCACCCCCAACTGGGCACCACTGCTGATCATCAGGGAAAGACACGTAGTATCGTTGAGAGTCCTCGTCGAACTCCCACTTGAGCTCAAGCGCGTCACCTGGAGCGGAATCATCAGGCCATGCATCTGGTTTGGAAGTAATCTGTGAGCCACAGGGACTCAGCAATCTCGCACCCTCGCGATCAAGACTATTTAAGCTTCTAGGAAAGGCAAGGTAAATATGTGGAGCTGCAGCAAGCGACTAGCATATATGGTGGCTATCCTGTTCGCAAAAGAGAGCGAGAAGAGGAGGCAAAGCGCGAACGAGTAACTAGAGAGGCAACCTGCGGCAAGCATTACTCCAACACCGTGTTCACTTCCCAGACTCCGCCGAGAAGAGACCATCACGGTAACTCACACGGTTGATTCATTTTAATTTAGTTAAGGTTCAAGTTATCTACAACCGGACATTAACAAATTCCCATCTGCCCATAACCACGGGCACGGCTTTCGAAAGTTCAAATCCCTGCAGGGGAGTCCCAACTTAGCCCATGATAAGCTCTCACGGTCAACGAAGGAATAGACCTCCTCCCGAGACGTTCCGATCAGACTCGGTACCTCGGTTCTTCAAGACACTTCGACAGGTTAAAACAAACCCAGCAACACCGCCCGAATGTGCCGACAAATCCCGATAGGAGCTGCACATATCTCTTTCTCAGGGCACACTCAGATTGTCCTAGGTACGGGTAGGCCAGCCCAGAGTTGCCCTTGGTGGCCACCGGCAGCTGACAGGTGGACCAACACTCAGAGGAGCACTGGCCCGGGGGGGTTTAAAATAAGATGACCCTCGGGCTCCGGAAACCCAAGGGAAAAATAGGCTAGGTGGCAAATGGTAAAACCAAGGTTGGGCATTGCTGGAAAAGCTTTAATCAATACGAACTATCAAGGGGTTCCCATTATAACCCAACCGCGTAAGGAACGCAAAAATCCGGGAACATAACACCAATATGACGGAAACTAGGGAGGCAAGAGTGGAACAAAACACTAGGCGAGAGGCCGAGCCTTCCACCCTTTACCAAGTATATAGATGCATTAAGATAACAAGATAATATAATGATATCCCAACAAGTAAATAAATGTTCCAACAAGGAACGGTCTCCAATCTTCACCTGCAACTAGCAACGCTATAAGAGGGGCTGAGCAAAACGGTAACATAACCAATCAACGGTTTGCTAGTACATGGTGGGTTAGAGGTTTGACATGGCAATTTGGGAGGCATGATAAGCAAGTGGTAGGCATCGTATCATAGGCATAGCAAAAGAGCGATCATCTAGCAAAGCAAAGATAGTAGTGATTTCAAGGGTATGGTCATCTTGCCTGCAAAGTTGTCAGAGTTGACTGGATCCTCGAAAGCAAACTCAACGGGCTCCTCGTTAGCGAACTCGTCTCCCGGCTCTACCCAAACAAGACAAAAAAGCAACAAGGACACAATCAACCACGTGCAAAGCTCAAACAATATGATGCAAGGATGGTATGCTATGCGGGATGCGATGCGGGATGCATATGCAAGATTTGACAAGGGATGCATGAAAATGGCCTCAACTTGGAAATCCAAGTGTGACACTGGAAAGATGAGATGAAATCGCTTGAAAACGATATAAAGAACGACGAAATCGGAGTTACGGTTTGGAAATGGCAAGCGATTCAAATATGATCACGTTCTGCGATTTACAGCAAGTAGCCATCTAAATGCAACAAGATGAACATACTACAGCACTCAAACATGGCATCAAAATACATGGCAGGGATGCATTCAAGAAGCTTAACAAAAGTCTAGCACTGAGCTACGGCCAATTCATCCATTAACAAGTTCAAACAAGCATGGCAAAAATGCATTTGACAAACAGATTTCAGACTTAGTGAAATTAACACTTGTCTGGAATTTCAGATCAGATAGCACACTTCGGATCAACAAAACTACATGCTACAGGACCTGAACATGGCAAAGTAAAGCATGGCATGGAGCTACTCAAAGATTTTAACAAAAGTCCCTTAGTGACCTTGAGCCAAAAGGGATCAGAAAATACAATTGCAAGCATGTGAACATGGCAAAAACATAATTAGATCACAGACTTAGTGAAAACTGGAGCATGCTGAAACAGATATCAGGTAGGCATGTTTACGAGCTCGATGCACTCACCACAGAGAAAGTCATGACAATCTAATCATACACCCATCAATAATACACAAAATGCAAGCTAGACATGGCAAGAACAAAACCATAGCATGCACGGAACAACTACAACATCATCGGCAAAATCGCTAACAAGTAGACAATCTGCCCAGATTCACGAAATGACAAAAGTAGAGCTCGATCGACTCAAGCTAGGGTGATCCATAATTGCAAACAAAGACATGGATGGATAGAGCACTACAAGATTAACAAATCATCCTTACTGATCATCCTCAAAAGAGGCACGGATCACTAGGAAACAACATGAACATATGGCCATATGAGATAAACAGCTTAAGGACTTAGTGGAAATGCTAAGTCCCTGAAATCAGCATTAACAAATGCCTCACTTTGCAAGCTCGTGCTAGTCACCACACACATCACAAAAATACATGGGTTGCACCTCTGGAAAGATGGCAAAACCCTTAAAAAAACATATGTAGAGCTCAGGGGCATATCATACACACATTAATCATGGCAAAAAATGACAAATATCTAAATGAAGCAGCAGATCTGACAATTATCTCAAGTAGCACTCTTCTAGCAGCATTTCGGGCATCAAGATGAACTCAAATGAAAATGATGCAATGAGATGAAATGATGTACTCTCTGAGGCAAACATTTTTATATGCTATATGCCCAAAACGGAGTTACGGATGCAAAGTTACGATGCAATGAACAAGGGCATATGAACTAGGGTTTCGGGAGAAAGTCAACCCGAGATATTTCTCAGATCCAGATCCACACGCTTTACGAGGTTCATCGGAGGATCACTGTTCACCGGAGGGCTCGGGTCGGTGCCGGCCTTCCGGGGCGGTGCGTACGCCGAGGAGGGAGGAGGAGGCCGGGGCGGAGACGGCGGCGGTCAGGCGCGGCGAGGGGCGGCGAGGAGCGGCCCGGTGGCGGCGCGGCGACCGGATGCGGCGGCTTGCCGGCGTCGAGGCGGAGGAAGGCGGCGGCTCGGGCACCGCGGAGGAGGAGGACGAAGGCGCGCGGGCAGGGCCGTTCTCGGGCCCGGCGGGCTTCGGCGGCGGCGGATGGCGGGGAGCCACGTGGCAGGCGGCGATAGGTCGGCGGCGGCGGGCGGACGCGTCCGGTTGCGGCCGGACGTGTCCGATGGCGGCGGAGCTGAGATTTTTAGGATTTCGAGGAGGGGATCCGAGATTTGGAATGAGGGGTATATATATAGAGGTAGAGGGAGCTAGGAGTGTCCAAATGAGGTGCGGTTTTTGGCCACGCGATCGTGATCGAATGCTCTAGGTGATGGAGAAGGTTTAGGTGGGTTTTGGGCCAACTTGGAGGGGTGTTGGGCTGCAACACACACGAGGCCTTTTCGGTCCCTCGGTTAACCGTTGGAGTATCAAACGAAGTCCAAATGATACGAAACTTGACAGGCGGTCTACCGGTAGTAACCCAAGGACGCTTGGCAAGTCTCGGTCCAATCCAGAAATGTTTAATCCCCACACACGAAAGAAAGGTAGAAATGACCACTGGAGGAGAACGAAGCGCCGGAATGCAAAACGGACAATGGGGAAAATGCTCGAATGCATGAGATGAACACGTATGCAAAAGCAATGCACATGATGACATGATATGAGATGCATGACAACAACAACAACAACAACACACGGAGACAAAAACCCGAACCCGAGAAATTAAAATAACTTAAGACCGGAAACGGCAAGAGTTGGATTACATATTGGGTAATTCACATCCGGGGTGTTACAGTGTGGTGCCTGGTAAGTGTGCATATCCAGTGGGCAAAATAGCCCTAGAGGTGGCTTTTGGAGATGATCATGACTCAAGGTCAGAAACATCGACTTTTGAGGTGGTGAAAATCAAGAGTCCGTATCACGCCCTGTTTGGACGACCGGCTTATGCCAAGTTCATGGCGAGGCCGTGTTATGTTTATCTGCAGCTTAAGATGCCAGGTCATAAGGGGACCATCACAGTACATGGGAGCAGGAAGATTGCTATGGAATGTGAGGAAGGTGATGCGGCTTACCTGAGTCGGTTTGTGCCACAGAAGAGCTGAAGTTTTATAAAAACAAGATTGATCCGACAGACATGACTTCTTTGAAAAAGCCAACTACAGAGCACGATCCGGCGTTGAAGTTTAAATCGGCCATAGACACTAAGATGGTTGATTTTGTTCCTGGCAATTCATCCAAGAAGTTCAGCATCAGCGCTAACCTGGATCCCAAATAGGAAAACACGCTCATCGAGTTCATCCATGAGAACCGGGACATCTTTGCATGGAAGCCTTCTGACATGCCAGGTGTACCGAGGGAACTCGCTGAGCACACACTGAATATAGATCCTAAGTTTAAACCGGTGGGCAGTTTCTCTGCCGCGTAAGGCTATTGGTGAGGAGGTAGCTCGGCTGTTGGCCGCAGGGTTTGTTGTGGAGGTTTTTCACCCTGAGTGGTTAGCTAATCCAGTGCTGGTTCTTAAGAAAAATGGCACTTGGCGTATGTGTGTGGACAACACAGATTTGAACAAAGCTTGTCCAGCAGATCCCTTTGCCCTCCCTCGCATTGATCAGATTATTGATGCTATGGCGGGTTGTGACCGTTTGTGTTTTCTGGATGCTTACTCTGGTTATCGTCAGATCAAAATGGAAGTTAAGGACCAGGAGAAGACAACTTTTATAACTCCCTTTGGAGCCTTCTGCTATGTCTCCATGCCCTTTGGGCTCAAGAGTGCCTAGGCGACTTATCAGCGATGTGTTCAGAATTGTCTTCATAAGCAGATTGGGCGCAATGTTCATGCATATGTGGATGATATTGTGGTGAAGTCCAGGAAGGAGGAAACATTGATAGATGACTTGAGGGAAACTTTTGACAACCTCCGGGTTTATAAGATGATGCTTAATCCGGACAAATGTGTCTTTGGTGTTCCAGCAGGCAAGCTCCTGGGGTTTCTGGTGTCAAATAGGGGCATTGAGGCTAATCCGGAAAAAATTTCAGCGATCACGTCTGAAAGTGCGTTATATCGACTAGAGGGGGGTGAATAGGCGATTTTTATGAAAGTCTTCAAAACGTGGAAGTTATGAAGACAAACGATAGAAATAAACCTATTACCCTGCAGCGGAAGGTAGACTACACTAGGCAAGACATAGTCAAGTATTCAATAGAGTGAAAGCACAATGACTAATAGCAGCAATGTAGTAAGGATCAGGTAGGAAGATATTATGAAGCCAAACAGAACACGCAGTCACTCAGTGAAGATAAAAGATAGTGCAATCATACAATGACTTCACAAGGAGTAACAGTACGTAAAGAGAAGGGAAGGATGAAACCAGTGACTCGTTGAAGACAATGATGTGTTGGACCAGTTCCAGTTGCTGTGACAACTGTACGTCTGGTTAGGGCGGCTAGGTATTTAAACCTGAGGACACACAGTCCCAGACACCCAGTCCTGAACATGCAGCTCAGGACACCCAGTCCTCACCATATTCCCCTTGAGCTAAGGTCACACAGACCTCGCCCAATCACTCTGGTAAGTCTTCAAGGTAGACTCCCAAACCTTCACAGACTTCGTTCACCGGCAATCCACAATGTCTCTTGGATGCTCAGAACGCGACGCCTAACCGGCTGGAGGATTCACAGTCCTCAAGTGTAATAAGTCTTCAGATCACACAGACGAGAAGACTTAAGTGATGCCCAATTCTCTTTGGCTCTGGGTGGTTAGGGCTTTATCCTCGCAAGGAATTCTCTCTCAAAGGCTTCGAGGTGGGTTTCTCTCAAACAACAAAAGCCGTACACTAACTCTGAGCAGCCAACCGTTTTTGGTTGTAGGGGGTGGGCTATTTATAGCCACTAGGCAACCCGACCTGATTTGTCCGAAATGACCTTGGGTCACTAAGGAACTGACAGTGTTCCAACGGTCAGATTTCAAACTCACACGACAACTTTACTTGGGCTACAAGCAAAGCTGACTTGTCCGACTCTGGACAAGATTCGCTCTCATAGTCTTCACTCGAAGACATAGGTTTTGGTTAGGCATCACTTCAGTCATTCTGACTGGTTCTCTTGGACCCCACTTAACAGTACGGTGGTTCCTATGACTCAACAAAGAAGAAGAAAAAGAACTACGAAAGATCTAAGTCTTCGAGCTCCATAGGCTTCATGCGATGTCTTCTCTTGTCATAGTCTTCAATGTGAATATCTTCATATACCACCTTTGACTTCAATGTCTTCATACATTTTTAGGGGTCATCTCTGGTAGGAAAACCGAATCAATGAGGGACTTCTACCTGTGTTATCCTGCAATTCTCACAAACACATTAGTCCCTCAACTAGGTTTGTCGTCAATACTCCAAAACCAACTAGGGGTGGCACTAGATGCACTTACAACGTCCCTGGCTAAACCGGCGTGTATCAATGACGTTCAACGCTTAGCCGGCCGGATTGCGGCTTTGAGCGAGTTTATCAGTCGTCTCGGGGAAAAAGCTATCCCTTTATATCAGATGCTAAAGAAAACGAATGACTTTGTCTGGAGTGATGCGGCTGATAAAGCGTTTGAGGATTTGAAGAGGCAGTTAGCTGAACCGCCTGTCCTTGCGGCCCCGGTCGATAAAGAGCCTTTACTGCTATATGTGGTTGCTAATTCCCGGGCTGTTAGTGTGGGTATTGTTGCGGAGCGCAAGGAGGCTGGAAAGGAGTATCTGGTTCAACGACCGGTTTATTATATCAGTGAGGTGCTTATCGAATCAAAGCAGAGGTATCCGCATTGGCAGAAGCTGGTGTATGGGGTGTTTATGGCAAGCCGGAAGCTCAAGCATTATTTTCAGGGCCATCCTATCACAGTGGTCAGTTCAGCCCCTCTGGGAGATATCATTCAAAACAGAGAAGCAACTGGCCGGATTGCTAAGTGAGCTATTGAGCTTGGACCTCATGGACTCAAATATACACCTCGCACAACAATCAAATCTCAAACACTCGTGGATTTCACCAATGATTGGACCGAGTTGCAGGCACCAGAGGAAAAGCCAGATAACACTTATTGAACTATTCACTTTGATGAGCCCAGGCAAAGGTGAGATATATCATAAAGACAGGTTATGAAGTACCAAGCGTATAACAAGTTATGCACTTTGTACTTGGGGGCTAATGCCTATTTACTCTATCATCAATATATTTTTCACAAGTCTCAAGTACAATGCAAGCATTATCCTTAACACTTGGGGGCTAATGTACATCTGTTCAAAGTTGACGCATTGATTCAAGACCCGATTTACCTTGCAAAGCTAAACCGGCCCTTGGGGGCTACACCGATGAAAACTACAGGAATACAATGATAAAGTACCGGTTTATTTCCAAAGATCAATTGACATATGGAGGATCAGCATGCAAGGATTAAGATATTACAAAGTCCCAGTTTATGATTGCCATCATAAACCGGCCCTTGGGGGCTACTTGGGATGATACTTTTACTTTGGATTTAAGAAAGGAAAAGTGATGAAAATACCTCATAGCGTTCCTTCATCAGGTTCACCAAACCGGCTTCATAATCACGGTTTGAGTGCAGATGGTTTAGAAAACCGGAGTGGAGTTCTTGAGCGCTGAGATGGGCGTAACTTGACAAGTCGGTGCTCCATTTACCTTTTTCCATGGCAGCACGCTCTTCCTTGGCACTATGTTTTGCCAATATAACAGGATGGCCAGGAGAGCCGTGGCTCATACCGGTAATGATAACATCGCCTTCTTTGTCTCTAGTAGTCTTTTCTGGAGTTGATGGGGTGTCAGTAGCTTTCACCGGACTAGAAGGTCTATCGTCAGCCCGGATGGGATTTGCCAGATCATCATCAGGTACATCAGTGTCAACTTCTAGTTGTTCATCGGTATTGTGATCTTGAGGGGGTGGTTCATCAAAGGTAGCTTCA
Source organism: Triticum urartu (assembly GCF_003073215.2). Classification (NCBI taxonomy): domain Eukaryota; kingdom Viridiplantae; phylum Streptophyta; class Magnoliopsida; order Poales; family Poaceae; genus Triticum; species Triticum urartu. The sequence goes on along the minus strand of NC_053023.1, from coordinate 117,361,725 downwards.
GGATTTGGATTTGGACCCTCCGGTCCAGCCGTTTGCTCTGGTTCAAGAACTATCTGGTCTTCGGGCGGACTGGTCACCCGAGCCTTTTTGCTGGGTCTGGCTTTGGCTCTAAAACAGAAAAAGATGCGAAAATTAAGCATAGTATATAAAGTATGAAAACATCAAAAGAAGGGATTGAAGTATTTACCCAGCGACAGTTTTGAGAGGAGGAAGTTGGGTCGTTGTTGACTCGCCAGAGGATGAAGGAGGTGTCACCTGATAATTTGAATCGGACGGATTAAGAGGTTGTCGGAAATAGCCTGCCTTGGGATAAGAATTGTCAGAAGTGGGTGAGACCTCAGATTGGCGCTTTCGAACCGGGGTGTCAGGTAAACTGGCCGAAGTGACCTTTTGGCCGCTATGCTGGGTTGTGCGGCGAGCCTCGTGCTGCTGCGTCTTCAAAATAAATGTTGGATCCAAGTGAGCAAGAGGATGAGAAAAGCTTACTTTCCGGACCGTGCTACCTCTTGAGCTTGCGTTGGATTTCCCCGAAGAGGAAAGGATGATGCAGCAGAGTAGCGTAAGTATTTCCCTCAGTTTTTGAGAACCAAGGTATCAATCCAGTAGGAGGCCACGCTCAAGTCCCTCGTACCTGCACAAAACGATAGCTACTCGCAACCAACGCGATTAGGGGTTGTCAATCCCTTCACGGTTACTTACGAGAGTGAGATCTGATAGATATAATATTTTTGGTATTTTTGGTATAGAGATGCAAAGTGAAAAGTAAAAGGCAAAGTAAAAAAGCAAAGCAAGATTAAAGTGATGGAGATGGATATGATGAGAATAGACCCGGGGGCCATAGGTTTCACTAGTGGCTTCTCTCAAGAGCATAAGTATTCTACGGTGGGTGAACAAATTACTGTTGAGCAATTGACAGAATTGAGCATAGTTATGAGAATATCTAGGCATGATCATGTATATAGGCATCACGTCCGTGACAAGTAGACCGAAACGATTCTGCATCTACTACTATTACTCCACTGATCGACCGCTATCTAGCATGCATCTAGAGTATTAAGTTAAAAACATAGTAACGCTTTAAGGAAGATGACATGATGTAGAGAGATAAATTCATGCAATATGAAATAAACCCCATCTTTTTATCCTCGATGGCAACGATGCAATACGTGCCTTGCTACCCCTTCTGTCACTGGGAAAGGACACCACAAGATCGAACCCAAAGCTAAGCACTTCTCCCATGGCAAGAACTACCAATCTAGTTGGCCAAACCAAACGGATAATTCGAAGAGACTTGCAAAGATAACCAATCGTACATAAAAGAATTCAGAGAAGATTCAAATATTATTCATAGATAGACTTGATCATAAACCCACAATTCATCGGTCTCAACAAACACACCGCAAAAAGAAGAAGATTACATCGAATAGATCTCCACAAGAGAGGGGGAGAACTTTGTATTGAGATCCAAAAAGAGAGAAGAAGCCATCTAGCTAATAACTATGGACCTGAAGGTCTGAGGTAACTACTCACACTTCATCAGAGAGGCTATGATGATGTAGAATCTGTGATGACGGCCCTCTCCGGCAGAGCTCCGGAACAGGCCCCAAGATGGGATCTCGTGGATACGGAAAGTTGCGGCGGTGGAATTAGGTTTTTGGCTCCGTCTCTGTTCGTTTGGGGTACGTAGATATATATAGGAGGAAGAAGTACGTCGGTGGAGCTTCAGTGGGCCCATGAGGGTGGGGGCGTGCGTGGGGGTGTAGGGCGCGCCCCCTACCCTGTGCCCACCTCGAAGCTTCCTTGGTGTAGGGTCCAAGTCTCCTGGGTCATATTCGGGAAGAAAATCATGTTCCAGAAAGGTTTTTTCCATTTGGACTCCGTTTGATATTCCGTTTCTTCGAAACACTGAAATAGGCAAAAAACAGCAATTCTGGGCTGGGCCTGCGGTTAATAGGTTAGTCCCAAAAATAATATAAAAGTGGAAAATGAAGCCTAATATATTCCAAAACAATAGATAATATAGCATGGAGCAATCAAAAATTATTGATACGTTGGAGACATATCAGGCATCCCCAAGCTTAATTCCTGCTCGTCCTTGAGTAGGTAAATGATAAAAAGAGAATTTTTGATGTGGAGTGCTACTTGGCATAATTTCAATGCAAATCTTCTTAATTGTGATATGAATATTCAGATTCGAAAGATTCAAGACAAGTGTTCATGTTGACATAAAAATAATAATACTTCAAGCATACTAACAAAGCAATTATGTCTTCTCAAAATAACATGGCCAAAGAAAGTTATCCCTACAAAATCATATAGTCTGGCTATGCTCTATCTTCACCACACAAAGTATTTAAATCATGCACAACCCCAATGACAAGCCAAGCAATTGTTTCATACTCTAACTTTTTCAAAACTTTTTCAATCTTCACGCAATACATGAGCGTGAGCCATGGATATAACACTATATGTGGAATAGAATGGTGGTTGTGGAGAAGACAAAAAGAGGGGAAGATAGTGTCACATCAACTAGGCGTATCAACGGGCTATGGAGATGCCCATCAATAGATATCAATGTGAGTGAGTAGGGATTGCCATGCAACGGATGCACTAGAGCTATAAGTATATGAAAGCTCATCAAAAGAAACTAAGTGGGTGTGCATCCAACTTGCTTGCTCATGAAGACCTAGGGCATTTTGAGGAAGCCCATCATTGGAATATACAATCCAAGTTCTATAATGTAAAATTCCCACTAGTATATGAAAGTGGCATAACGAGAGACTCTCTAGCATGAAGATCATGGTGCTACTTTAAAGCACAAGTGTGGTAAAAGGATAGTAACATTGTCCCTTCTCTCTTTTTCTCTCATTTTTTTATTTTTTTATTTGGGCCTTTTCTCTTTTTTATGGCCTCTTTTCTTTCTCTCTTTTTTTGGGCTTCTTTGGCCTCTTTTATTTATTTTTCGTCCGGAGTCTCATCCCGACTTGTGGGGGAATCATAGTCTCCATCATTCTTTCCTCACTTGGGACAATGCTCTAAAAATGATGATCATCACACTTTTATTTTTCTTACAACTCAACAATTACAACTTGATACTTAGAACAAAATATGACTCTATATGAATGCCTCCAGCGGTGTACCGGGATATGCAATGAATCAAGAGTGACATGTATGAAAGAATTATGAACAGTGGCTTTGCCACAAATACGATGTCAACTACATGATCATGCTAGCAATATGACAATGATGGAGCGTGTCATGATAAACTAGATGGTGGAAAGTTGCATGGCAATATATCTCGGAATGGCTATGGAAATGCCATAATAGGTAGGTATGGTGGCTGTTTTGAGGAAGGTATATGGTGGGTGTATGATACCGGCGAAAAGTGCGGTATTAGAGAGGCTAGCAATGGTGGAAGGATGGGAAAAAGTGCATATAATCCATGGACTCAACATTAGTCATAAAGAACTCATATACTTATTGCAAAAATCTAGAAGTTATCAAAGCAAAGTATTACGCACATGCTCCTAGGGGGATAGATTGGTAGGAAAAGACCATTGCTCGTCCCCGACCGCCACTCATAAGGAAGACAATCAATAAATAAATCATGCTCCGACTTCATCACATAACGGTTCACCATACGTGCATGCTACGAGAATCACAAGCTTTAACACAAGTATTCTTTAAATTCACAACTACTCAACTAGCATGACTCTAATATTATCACCTCCATATCTCAAAACAATTATCATGCTTCAATCTTTTCTTAGTATTCAATGCACTCAAAAAAAAGTTTCACAAATCTTGAATACCAAGCATGTTATTATTAAGCAAATTACCATGCTATTAAGAGACTCTCAAAATAATTTAAGTGAAGCATGAGAGATCATTAGTTTTTTTTAAAACAAATCCACCACCGTGCTCTTAAAAGATCTAAGTGAAGCACATAGAGCAAAATTATAACGCTCAAAAGATATAAGTGAAGCACATAGAGCAAAATTACATAGTTCAAAAGATATAAGTGAAGCACATAGAGTATTCTATCAAATTTTAATTCATGTATGGCTCTCTCAAAAGGTGTGTACAGAAAGGATGATTGTGGCACACTAAAACACAAAGACACAAATAATACAAGACGCTCCAAGCAAAACACATATCATGTTGGTGAATAAAAATATAGCTCCAAGTAAATTACCGATGGAAGTGGACGAAAGAGGGGATGCCTTCTGGGGCATTCCCGAGCTTTGACTTTTTGGTGTACTTGGATTATCTTGGGGGTGCCATGGGCATCCCCAAGCTTAGGCTCTTGCCACTCCTTGTTCCATAATCCATCAAAAGAATTCACCCAAAACTTGAAAACTTCACAACACAAAACTCAATAGAAATCTCGTGAGCTCCGTTAGAGAAAGAAAACAAAAGACCACTTCAAGGTACTGTAATGAACTCATTCTTTATTTATATTGGCGTTAAACCTACTGTATTCCAACTTCTCTATGGATTATAAACTATTTTACTAACCATAGATTCATCAAAATAAGCAAACAACACACGAAAAACAGAATCTGTCAAAAACAGAACAGTCTGTAGTAATCTGTAACTAACGCAAACTTCTGGAACCCCAAAAATTCTAAAATAAATTTCTGGACGTGAGGAATTTATCTATTAATCATATGAAAAAATAATTAACTAAATATCACTTTCCAAATAAAAATGACAGCAGTTCTCGTGAGCGCTAAAGTTTCTGTTTTTTACAGCAAGTTCAACAAGACTTTTCCCCAAGTCTTCCCAACGGTTCTACTTGGCACAAACACTAATTAAACACAAAAAACACAACAAAAACAGAGGCTAAATAATTTATTTATTACTAATCAGGAGAAAAAAGCAAGGAATAAAAATAAAATTGGGTTGCCTCCCAACAAGCGCTATCGTTTAACGCCCCTAGCTAGGCATAAAAGCGAGGATAGATCTAGGTATTGCCATCTTTGGTAGGCAATCCATAAGTGGCTCTCATGATAGTTTCATATGGAAATTTTATTTTCTTTCTTGGAAAGTGTTCCATGCCCTTTTTTAATGGAAATTGAAATCTAATATTCCCTTCCTTCATATCAATAATCGCACCAACCGTTCTAAGGAAAGGTCTACCAAGAATAATAGGGCAAGAAGGATTGCAATCTATATCAAGAACAATGAAATCTATGGGCACATAATTCCTATTTGCAACAATAAGAACATCATTAATCCTTCCCATATGTTTCTTAATACTAGAATCCGCAAGATGCAAGTTTAGAGAGCAATCATCAAAATTGCGGAAATCTAGCAAGTCACACAAAGTTTTGGGGATATTGAAAACACTAGCACCCAAATCACACAAAGCATAAAACTCATGATCTTTAATTTTAATTTTAATAGTTGGTTCCCACTCATCATAGATTTTTCTAGGGATAGAAACTTTCAACTCAAGTTTTTCTTCATAAGATTGCATCAAGGCATCAACAATATGTTCGGTGAAGGCTTTCTTTTGACTATAAGCATGTGGAGAATTTAGCACGAATTGCAACAAGGAAATACAATCAATTAAAGAGCAACTTTCATAATTAAATTCCTTGAAATCCAATATAGTGGGTTTAGCAACATCTAGATTTTTATTTCTTTCAATCCCACTTTCATTAATTTCATCATAAAGATCTAAATACTCCGAATTTTTAGAACGCCTTCTAGGTAAAGGAAGATCATATTCAGTTTCATCAAGATTCATATTGCAAAGCAAAGATTTAATAGGAGACACATCAATAACTTTTATATCTTCATCTTGATTTTCATAGGAATTGGAAGAACACGCTTTAATAAAGGCATCTTTGGAAGCACGCATCCTAGCGGTTCTTTCCTTGCACTCATCAATGGAAATTCTCATGGCTTTGAGAGACTCATTGATATCATGCTTAGGAGGAATAGATCTAAGCTTTAAAGGATCAACCTCAAGAGAAATTCTATCAACGTTCCTAGCCAAATCATCAACTTTAAGCAATTTCTCTTCAAGCAAAGCATTAAAATTCTTTTGTGAATTCATAAACTCTTTAAAACTATTCTCAAATTCAGAGGGCATATTATTATAATGTCCATAAGAGTTTTTGTAGGAATTCCCATAATTATTAGAAGGATTACTAGGATATGGCCTAGGATTAAAATTCCCTCTATAAGCGTTGTTACCAAAATTATTCCTACCAACAAAATTTACATCCATAGATTCATTGTTATTCTCAATCAAAGTAGACAAAGGCATATCATTAGGATCAGAAGAAACACTCTTAGTAGCAAATAATTTCATAAGTTCATCCATCTTTCCACTCAAAACATTGATTTCTTCTATCGCATGCACTTTTTTATTAGAAGATCTTTCAGTATGCCATTGAGAATAATTAACCATAATATTATCTAGGAGTTTAGTAGCATCTCCTAAAGTGATTTCCATAAAAGTGCCTCCCGCGGCCGAATCTAAAAGATTTCTAGAAGCAAAATTCAATCCGGCATAAAAGTTTTGTATAATCATCCACAATTTCAAACCATGAGTAGGGCAATTACGTATCATTAATTTCATCCTCTCCCAAGCTTGTGCAACATGTTCATGATCAAGTTGCTTAAAGTTCATAATATCGTTTCTAAGAGAGATGATCTTAGCGGGAGGGAAATACTTAGAGATAAAAGCATCTTTGCACTTGTTCCAACAATCAATACTATTTTTAGACAAAGACGAAAACCAAGCTTTAGCACGATCTCTAACGAAAAAGGAAATAGCTTCAATTTAACGACATCATTATCGACATCTTTTTTCTTTTGCATATCACATAAATCAACGAAGCTATTCAGATGAGTAGCGGCATCTTCACTAGGAAGGCCGGCGAATTGATCTTTCATAACAAGATTCAACAAAGCAGTATTGATTTCACAAGATTCAGTATTGGCAAGAGGAGCAATCGGAGTGCTAAGGAAATCATTATTATTGGTATTGGTGAAGTCACACAATTTGGTAGTATCTTGAGCCATCGCGACAAACAAGCAATCCAACACACGAGCAAACAAAAAAGCAAGCAGAAAAGAGAGGGTGAAGGAGAAGGAGAAGGAGATTGGGAAAGAGAGGGCGAATAAAACGGCAAGGGTGAAGTGGGGGAGAGGAAAACGAGAGGCAAATGGCAAATAATGTAATGCGAGAGATAGGGATTGTGATGGGTACTTGGTATGTTGACTTTTTGCATAGACTCCCCGGCAACGGCGCCAGAAATTCTTCTTGCTACCTCTTGAGCTTGCGTTGGATTTCCTCGAAGAGGAAAGGATGATGCAGCAGAGTAGCGTAAGTATTTCCCTCGGTTTTTGAGAACCAAGGTATCAATCCAGTAGGAGGCCACGCTCAAGTCCCTCGTACCTGCACAAAACGATAGCTACTCGCAACCAACGCGATTAGGGGTTGTCAATCCCTTCACGGTTACTTACGAGAGTGAGATATGATAGATATAATATTTTTGGTATTTTTGGTATAGAGATGCAAAGTGAAAAGTAAAAGGCAAAGTAAAAAAGCAAAGCAAGATTAAAGTGATGGAGATGGATATGATGAGAATAGACCCAGGGGCCATAGGTTTCACTAGTGGCTTCTCTCAAGAGCATAAGTATTCTACGGTGGGTGAACAAATTACTGTTGAGCAATTGACAGAATTGAGCATAGTTATGAGAATATCTAGGTATGATCATGTATATAGGCATCACGTCCGTGACAAGTAGACCGAAACGATTCTGCATCTACTACTATTACTCCACTCATCGACCGCTATCCAGCATGCATCTAGAGTATTAAGTTAAAAATAGAGTAACGCTTTAAGCAAGATGACATGATGTAGAGAGATAAATTCATGCAATATGAAATAAACCCCATCTTGTTATCCTCGATGGCAATGATGCAATACGTGCCTTCCTGCCCCTTCTGTCACTGGGAAAGGACACCGCAAGATCAACCCAAAGCTAAGCACTTGTCCCATGGCAAGAACTACCAATCTAGTTGGCCAAACCAAACGGATAATTCGAAGAGACTTGCAAAGATAACCAATCATACATAAAAGAATTCAGAGAAGATTCAAATATTATTCATAGATAGACTTGATCATAAACCCATAATTCATCGGTCTCAACAAACACACCACAAAAAGAAGAAGATTAAATCGAATAGATCTCCACAAGAGAGGGGGAGAACTTTGTATTGAGATCCAAAAAGAGAGAAGAAGCCATCTAGCTAATAACTATGGACCCGAAGGTCTGAGGTAAACTACTCACACTTCATCGGAGAGGCTATGATGATGTAGAATGCCTCCGTGATGACGGCCCTCTCCGGCGGAGCTCCGGAACAGGCCCCAAGATGGGATCTTGTGGATACAGAAAGTTGCGGCGGTGGAATTAGGTTTTTGGCTCCGTCTCTGTTCGTTTGGGGGTACGTAGATATATATAGGAGGAAGAAGTACGTTGGTGGAGCTTCGGTGGACCCACGAGGGTGTAGGGCGCGCCCCCCTTCCTCGTGCCCACCTCGAAGCTTCCTTGGCGTAGGGTCCAAGTCTCCTGGGTCATATTCGGGAAGAAAATCACGTTCTAGAAAAGGTTTTTTCCGTTTGGACTCCGTTTGATATTTCGTTTCTTCAAAACACTGAAATAGGCAAAAAATAGCAATTCTGGGTTGGGCCTCCGGTTAATAGGTTAGTCCCAAAAATAATATAAAAGTGGAAAATAAAGCCCAATATAGTCCAAAACAGTAGATAATATAGCATGGAGCAATCAAAAATTATAGATACGTTGGAGACATATCAGACCGCTTGACAGATTTTTTGTGTTGGCATAGAGCCTGAACCGGAGGAGAGGATAATTACCTCTGCATCGTCAGCCTGGCTGCCCTCCACATCCTCCTGATAAGTATCATTGTCAATGAGATGCATGAAAAGGGAACCAAGTGAATCAAGTTCTACCTCAACTTCCGGTTCATCCGGGTCGTCGTCCAGTTCCGTACTGATGCGTTCATGTGCTTTCCGCTTTGTGGTTTTTTTGACGGCTTTGGTTTTAGGGCGGGCAGTTTTTGCCGCTTTCTCTTGAGGTTTCTTCTTCTAAAACGGATCATCACCCTGTTTAAAAGTAAAAAGAAGGGTATTCAAGGGTTGTACAGTCTAAAGATATCAAGGGTAAAGCGGAGGAACAATACTCACAGCAGGCAGTTTGTTCTGCGTGTAAAAGGGGTCTAGTCCGGTTTGGCGACATACAGCTTCCGATTCGTTCAATATCTTCTTGACGGCCTCAGCGACCTCTTCATCGGTTAGCTGAATGTTGGTATGACATTGGGAGTCCTCTACTTCACCAGTATACTCGCACATTAAGCCGGAGCGGCGAATTAACGGCAAGATGCTCCAAGATATCCAACAACGGACAAAGTCTACACCTGTTAAACCGTTGGCCAAGAAGGCTCTCAGCTTGGCGAGTTGAGGTGCATACGGGGCCGTTCCTGGGCACTTAGGTGTTGTGGAAGTGGATGAGTATTGGCAAGCCGGTGGGCCCGGTAACCCGGCAGAGGATTTTTGTCTTCAGGGGAGGTGTCTTTACAGTAGAACCAAGTTTGATTCCACTCTTTGGGGTGACTGTGCAGCTTGGCGTGAGGAAATTCAACCTCTTTTTTTAATGGAGACGCCACCGAGTTCAGTATTGGGTCCGTCTACAAATTCGGTGCGCCGGTTCAGATGGAAGAAATCCCGGAACAGCTCCACAGTTGGCTCTTCTTGGAGGTACGCTTCACAGAAAACTTGAAAGTTGCATATATTAGATACCGAGTTGGGTCCAATATCTTGAGGGTGGAGTTGAAAGCTGGCAAGCACATCCCGGAAAAACTTTGACCCGGGCGGTTTGAAACCATGGCCTATGTGATCAACAAACACAACTACCTCACCCTGCTTAGGGGTGGGAGGATTTTCCGGCCTAGGAACTCACCACCGGATCTCATTCTTCTTTGGTAAGGTTCCGATCTTGACCATTCCATTCAGTTGCTCCTCGATAACCCGGGAGGAAGCCCAGTTGCAGGAATAAAACTGTTTGGCCATTGCAAGTGAAAAGCTGAAAAGAAATACCGGTTTACATTTCATTCATGGTAGTGCATAAGGTGCAACGGGATAAAGAAATCCAAGTATGTAAATTTCGTAAACCGGGGGCTGATACAATGATGAATGCCAAAGCGATAAACGGAACAAAGGTATACACATACTGCTAAACCGGAGTATGGCAACGGAGATAATGGGATTGCCGGTTTACAAGGGGACTAATGGTATGTGATAGATTGCTTTCTACAAGGGTAAACCGCCTATGTGGTAAAGAAGATACAGATCTAAGGCAAGAACGACTAAATAAGGTAAAACAGGTTTCACAAGATTACATGAAAACTTTGGATCTACTTTAAGACATGAAAAGCAAAAAGATTTAGACCTAAAAATATTGGTCCCGAAGCGGTTCACAAAGGTCCAGATCAGTTTTTATGCGCATAAGGGTTTTTTGTGATAGCAGAAGATAAGGAATGTTGTAGCTGTTACACGGAATACATCAAGCTGGAGGTTTTTATCCATGGACTAAGGAGGAACAGGGAAGAACAGTGCCGGAGCTTCGATGAACAATGAAACCCTAGATAGATCTACAGAGGAGGAAAGCGAAAGACTTACAGCGGCTGTTGAAGCAGCGGAGGTACGCCGCGGCTCTCTGGTGCAACCAGGTCAATGCAGCGGCCAACGGAGAGGCGGAAGTGAAGCTCGGCGACGGCGGTGGCGCTCGGGTGCAGAGGCGTCGCGAGGAGGAAGAAGAAGCGAAGAGACGTAGGGGAAAAAAGGAAATGACCCGTGGCCCTATTTATAAGGTAAAGGGGGAGGTAACAGGCGCGAGAATCAAGGGGTCAAAATATTGGATACCTAACAGGAGCGGTCGCCTCGATTGTCGGAGGCTCATTAACTCAAGGTGAGATGTACCATTTTTAAATAACAAGATGGCGTCATGGCGATTTAACATGATCCTGGAGTATGACGTCACGACGGTTTACAAGATTAAGGTGAAGGTGAAAGGGAAGAATTTTTCTAAGTGTTGAAGATTGACATGAACAAGTTCAAATCAATCTGGGGCCTAATGTTGGTGATATTACTACTGGACGTAAACCGGCCAGGAGTAGCCGGATTAACTCCAAGAAGATCAGAAGCCCATGAAGACGTAAAAATGGTGGCGCTTTACGAAGGCCCAAAGGCCCAAAGGCGAATTAATGCCTGTAGATGTAAATCGACTTTCTCATGTAACTTACATTGTAAGATAGGAAGGATAGAGACCGAGCCGGACATGTTTATGATCCGGCCTCGGGACTCTGTAAACCGGCGGACGTCAATCTGTGTATATAAAGGAACGACCCGACAGCGGTTTAAAGACAACAGACAACAACTCGAGAGCCAGGCAAAGCGGATTCGCTCCTTGGTCATCGAAACCCTAGCAATACCAACACGACTAGACGTAGGCTTTTACCTTCATCGGAGGGGCCGAACTAGTATAAAAAACTCTCGTGTCCCTTGTCCGATTTAACCCCTTTAAGCTAACCGTAGCGATGGCTCCACGACTAAGTCCTTTCACGAGGACATCTGCCGTGACAAACCCACGACACTAGGGTTTGTCGGCGACGGGGGAGCGAGCTTGCCTAGATGTGGACGGCGAGTTTGGATGAGGACGGCTCCGCCGCACGGTCTGCTTAAAAAAGTGCGACCGCCGTCGCTGACGCGTGGACCCGTGGTCATAAATTAAGCTGACCGCGTAACAGCGGGTAGTTGAGCGGCCGCCAGGTGGAGACGTGGCGGACAGTAAGAAGGCGCGTGTGACGTCCATTGAACGTCCGCGCCGACGCATTTGGGACGCAAATTTGGGCCGCAAATGCGTCGGCGCGGACACGAAACAAATATGATTTGGATTTGGGTCGGCGCGTTGGGCCATTATTTTTACCCATGCCGACCCGAAAAAACGCGAGTAACAAACTGGGTCGCCTTATTGGAGTTGCTCTAATTGAAGCTTGTCCCAAAGCTACACGAACTGATCGAACCTCATTGGAGTTGCTCTAATAGAAGCTTGTCCCAAAGCTACACGAACTGATCGAGCTCTCTTCTCTGGGGCTACCAATTCTTCGCAAACCCCTCAGCCGCCGGCCTTTCAGTCAGCGCGCCCTGGACCCCTCTGGGACTTCCTTCGAGCAAGCAGGTAAGCATCATCGGTGCCCTAAATTTGGATACGATTCAGAACTGAGAGCGAAAGCGCATCCGTAGTCCGGCATATGCTGTCTGTCCCTGTCTGCTGCTGAAGTCCGTCCCGGTGTTAAATTTCTGTCCGCATAACCGGCCGGTGTGTCGAATTTTGTCAAGTCATATGACAAGAATTTCTATTCTTTTTTGGCTACGAATCACCAAGCTGAGAGAGACACACCTCCGTATTCTTTACCATGAATCGTCAAGAAATGTCACGAGGTTCAAACCGGGCAAAGCACTAAGGTGCACTTGACAAGAAACGGGAATGGAAACAAAAGCATGGCCACACTTTTGATGCGTGGCACCTAATGCTGACCTTTGAAAGCTGGAAGCATATTCCTGCAGGCCAAGCCGCAGGTTCTCCCCTGAATCTGCTTGCCACAGCCACATCTTCACGACCCTTCTGCAGCACACAAGAGATGCCGTGGTATGACCATCGCGCAGCCAAAAGGGACCTAATCGTCAGGATTCAGCAGCCAAGAAACAACGAGGATACAGGGTTGTTCCCTCGTTTTGCCGCATCATCATCATCATCCTTAGTCCCATGGTTCAGGTGTGATTCAGTGATGGTTCAGGTGGGATCCTTAGTCCCAAATCTGTGATCGATACTGATGGCTTTTGCTGCTATTGGGCTGCAGGGAGTTATCATGCACAGCTTAGGAAGCACAATTCTTCTTCTTCTGGTAATACTATGTGTGGTGTTGCTGTTAGAAGGGGCAGCAGCTTGCTCAGGCGGGCGATGCGAGGTCGGTCACGTTTCTATCTGTCTATCCTCCTCGCCGGCCTTGCCATGACCGTGAGATATTTCTTCTGGAGATATAATAGAGGTCTGGTCTGACGCTGGGATTTGCAGCTCGGCGACCGATGCTCGTCAGAAGCCGACTGCGGGTCCGAGCTCTACTGCTACAACTGCTGGATCGAGTTCGCCGGCAAAAGGTGCGTCCGGACGACGGTCGCCGACCCGTTCAAGATAGCTGTGAGTGGTGGACTCGTGCTACTCTGCCATTGCTCTGTTTTCTTCTACTCATCTCCATTTCTGCAACTGTTCGGTATCTAGTGCTGCTCATCTTTCATTCCTTATTAGGATACATCGTTGCCGTTCAACAAGTACGCGTTCCTGACGACGCACAACTCGTTCTCGATCCGCGGCGAGCCGTCCCACACCGGAGTCCCGCGGATCACGCTTTACAACCAGGACGATTCGGTCACCGATCAACTGAATGTCTGAATGTGACCCATCACTACTTCAAATTTGCTGGTAATTTCAGTCAGTCAGTTCTTGGATTCTGACTGAACTGCGCGGTCCGCCTTCCGCAGAACGGAGTCCGGGCGCTGATGCTAGACGTGTACGACTTCCGCGACGACATTTGGCTTTGCCACTCAAAGGGAGGGAAGTGCTTCGACTTCACGGCGTTCGTGAGTAAATTGAACTTGACTAGCGTTCTAGGACGGCATTGGAACTGAAGATTGTAGTATCATCGGTGATTCTGCAGGAGCCGGCCATCGGCACCATGATGGAGGTCGAGGCGTTCTTGTCGGCGAACCCGTCGGAGATCGTGACGCTGATCCTGGAGGACTATGTCAGCGCTGACCACGGCCTGTCCAAGCTGTTCGACAGCGCGGGCCTGACCAAGTACTGGTTCCCGGTGTCGAGCATGCCGCGGGACGGCGGCGACTGGCCTCGCGTCCGCGACATGATCAGGCGCAACCACCGCCTCCTCGTCTTCACCTCCGACGAGACGAAGCAGCGCGCCGAGGGGATCGCGTACCAGTGGAACTTCATGGTCGAAAACCAGTGTAAGATTCAGCGGTGGGAATTTCTCAGAACGAAGCCGAGATGCTGATCATGTGGTGGCGCATGCAGACGGCGATGGCGGGATGAGCTCTCGCGCGTGCCACAGGCGCGCCGAGTCCCTGGCCCTCGACAACCGGACGAGGTCGCTGGTCCTGGTGAACTACTTCCACACGGTGCCGCTCCGGGTGACGGCGTGCGTGGAGCACTCGCTGGGGCTCGCGGACGTGCTCCGGGCGTGCCACGCCGCCGCCGGCGACCGCTGGGCCAACTTCCTGGCCGTCGATTACTACAAGGTACCGCGCGCGCTACTTTGCCTGTACTAATCCGTGGAATGCCTCAAACTTGTTCGGTTTCAGAGAAGCGACGGCGGCGGCGTGTTCGAGGCCACGGACATGCTCAACGGGATGCTCATCTGCGGCCGCGACGACGTGCGCGCGTGCACGGTGAGATCTCCGTTTTTCTCCTTCCTCCGGTAAATAATCGAGTGAAAATCGTGACGAGCAGCTTTGTTTGCGTGCCTTCTTGCTGCTGCAGAAACGAACTCTGAAGGACGTGCTGTATGGCCTGCTCGGCAAGGCTGGGCTGATGCCGGGTCACGGTGGGACGACGAGGGCATGAGAAGTCGTTCGGTTCTTGTTGGTTGTGCTTGTCATGAACTCATGTCGCGTGTGCAGCAATGCGTGAGAGATTGGATTGGGTGCCAGGGAGGACGGACAGGACCAGCCTTGCTGCGCTCGTGCACCGGTGCACGCCGGCCGTGAGAGCGCAACTACTGCTGGTGGATGCTAGTACTCCATTGTACTGCTGGTACTGACACTGATATTGTCGAGAGAGAAAAGTTGTTGCTCCATGCAGACGTTGGATAGGTGCGGGTGGGATCGGGACATTCGTGGACATTTGTGGTATGGTACTGATACTGCTGGTACTGTCCAGAGAGAAAAGTTGTTGATTCATGCAGACTTGTCATTAGCCAGACTTGTTTAGCAAAAAGTAAAAGAAAGGGTTTTAGAGAAACTAGTATAAATGCCCATGCGTTGCACCGGGCAAAAAAAATCTTTAAAAACTACTTTGTCTCCCACTATGTGCCACTTTCAGTATGCTCATCGTCAACGAAGGGCGTGTGGATCTTTTTCCCCGCCGGGTCTTCTGGGTCTATTATGTTTAGGTTTCCAAGGGATCTGTCCAAATTCAACCAGTTTTTGTGGTCTTCGGAGTTTCTACATGCCATCTTATGGTCTACATCAACAATTTGTCAGCCCCTTCTTCCATGTTTGTAAGGACACGTGTTACTTAATCTTTGGCCTTAGGCCTTTTTGCAAGTAAAAGTAAAAGAAAAGGCTTTAGAGAAAGATGTTTACGAGAACAAGGAAAATTGGTCATCAGACGATTTCCTCTAAATTATACGTACATCCCGTAAAACGGCTTTTAAGAAAAGTTTTTTAGATGAGCGACTGGAGTTGCTCTAAGGCCTCACAGGACCAACGTACCAAACAGCCGACACCTTAGAAGTGTAGATCAAAATGATTCAAACTATAGACATACGAACAAATACCGGGCCAAGTCAATTCCTTCGAAGACAAACACTGATCGTATCCCATGAGATCCGCCGGAGACACACCTTCACACGTCCTCCAACTATGTTAGACACACCTTTAAGACGGGGGCTAGAGATAAAAAAAACTTCATCTTCAAGGAGCCACCGCCGCCTTCTTTCTTGAGCAAGACAAACATCTATCTATGCGTACCAATAAAGTATGATATGATGCGTTTCTCCATTTTTTGGCTTGTTCACCCACACTATAAATTTCCGGTCCTCCAAAATAATGATTTGTTTTTGTGCACAATGTTGTTACCATTCTTTTTACCCATCAATTGTTGCTTTTTCCTTCGAGCGTGCTGGCTGATATCTATTGGGCCTCACTCGTCGCTCAAACAAAGCCGGCGCAGCAACACAGTCAGGAAAAACGAGGCAAAAATAATTGTTCGAGTGTAAGACATGAACTTGTGACCTACCATCCTATTCCTAAATGTGCAGCAAAGTGAGCTAGCTATCGTGTATGCAGAAAAGATGAGGTTTCCAATTTTTGATACACTCATATTGGACGACCTTGGTCAGGCCCGCGCTGTGGAACAGCTTGGACAGTACGTGTGCGGTGTGCCATATTGGATGGATTCCCATGTACGAATCTCTATGGCTACACAAGGAGTGAACATCAGGTCGTCCTTTCAGCTATTGAACTGTCCCACCTTGCTTTCTTACACCGAATCGCATCAATTTATATATGTCTATGAATTAAAATTAATAAGCCGCCTCAAGGAGTATGTCTCATTTGGTCACAATATGAGCACACTCTTGTGTGAGGAAGGAAGAAATTAAATCCCGCTATTATGAGTTGTTGAGCACGAAGGGAAACAATTACTTGTGTGAGAAGAATGAAATAAATTCGGCAGCAAAAAGGAATAAATTAGAAGAACGAATAAATAAATTCCATTCATTAAATCCTCTTATGAGCAGGAAGGAAAAGAATTCGCCCTATAGTGAGTCGTATTACAATTCACTGGCCGTCGTTTTACAACGTCGTGACTGGGAAAACCCTGGCGTTACCCAACTTAATCGCCTTGCAGCACATCCCCCTTAAATAAACGGGCTTGCATGCTAAAACTAACTCGACTCAGATTTAACTAAGTCTCGGTTCACCTTGCAACATTTTGTCCCATCGCTTGCAATATTTATTTCTACCGGTTGCAGCATCTGTCTTGCTAGTTGTAGCATGCCATCCCTCGTCGATTGTAGCACGTCATCTTATCACTCGCAACATCCTCCATTGAAGGTCGTAGCATTTTAGTCAGAATGGTTGCAGCATATGTTGGAGTTGCTTGTAGTACCGTTGCAATATTTTTCCTCGCCGTTTGCAACATCCAGCCGTGCCGATCGTAGCACCACAACTACGCTCACGTCACTCGACTGAGACTTCGTTAAATCTTAGTCCACCGAGTCTAGACAACCCTTAAATAAATGAGGTCATCACACACGCTAAGTAACCTACATGTACCCGCGCAAAAATAACTTGCATGTATGTTGCGTACTCCATTTCCTGATAATGTTGTTTCGAATTTCATGTGGTACATATAAATTATGCTTGGTTATGTTTATATGGAGTAAGGAATTATTTAGGGCAGTGTGGAAGTTAAGTTTTTTTCAAGGGAAGTGCGAAAGTAAAGTTAACAGTTGATTGATTTGTAGCTAATGGAAATGAACTCCGTGAATATTAATTTTCACTTTTATGCTTGATGGTTAGAACAACAAGTTTACTCCCACATTGCTTTGTCATGGAGTTATCATCATGTAATAATAATGTTACTATGGATGTGAGAGCATGTTGTGATAACCCGCAAAAAAAAGAGAGCATGTTGTGAGAAGACCAAAAATTATAATGTTGGGGAATCAGTGTTGACATCACGTATATGTAAGTTCAGGATGCTCACCTGTTTTGTTTTTTAAACTACGTTTTGTTGGCCATGGCAGAAGAACACGACACAATTCGCTACCGGAAACACGCCCAAGTTCAAGGTAGAGACGAAGAAGGTGGATGGTGACGACAATGAAGTGTATGCAACTATGTTCAGTCAAGAAGTTGATAGCCTCCATTTCAAAAGAAGAAGAAGAAGAAGAAGAAGAAGAAGAAGAAGAAGAAGAAGAAGAAGAAGAAGAAGAAGAAGAAGTTGATATCCTCACACCTTAACATAATTTGCATTCAGAATTATAATTGTGTGCGGTCAATAAGGAAATTCACCGCCTGATTAGTGTTGAACCACGTGAAGAGGAATGTGACGGTTGCAACACATGAGGAATTACAAGTCGATGCAGGGAGGGGCTCGTGAAATCGGCATAGTAGAGTGTAATGACTTAGCTCACCGCCTCCAGATTGATCACATTTGTTGTAAATAAGTAGACAACTGACCACCATCAACGATGGTGACAAAGAGAAGAAGTGGCAATATAGATGACTTGCTAGAAGTATGTGAGAGCTAAGTTTTCTCATTGCAATGCACGAGCATCTGTGCTAGTCCCAACGAAAGCTAAAAAATTCAAAACGAAGTGTTCTCTATCGGCAAAGGCCGAGATCCATCACACCTCCATGGATTTATAGGCACAAGATACAAGGCAGACCGGCAGCAGCGGGAGGCAGGGGAAACCCTACCGCCCTGTGCGCCCGAGACACGAGCGAAGGGGTACAGGGAGTCCTATGCTAGCTGGTGACGGTACGTTAAACTTGTCTTTCAACCCCGCCCTGGCGATCACGAACGTGTAAGATGAACAAAGGGATTAAGGGAAGAATCCCCGATCGAGAAATTGAGAATCGCAGTACGATTCCTCAACGCACTCCGGCGTACGTAGGATCTCACAAAGAAACCATTTCAATAACTAGCGCGTACTACTACTACTACATCCAGCGAAGATGCCCTCTCTCGTGCACACAAGCTGCTGTAACGTACTGATTTGAAAGCTCTTCCGTGCTTTAACGTACAGAGGGGGAAAGGTGCCCTCCCTTCCCTTGTAATGTGTGATCTTCAAGTAATCGAACTGGCACTCGAGGTGCACGACGCTAAAGTTATGGGATTGTTTTAAAGTAAAATCCCCGTAGCTTTTCTCTGTACGCAAACATCCGGTAGATTTGGCACTTTTTGGTACCATTGTACTAGTAGATGAATGCCCGTGCTACGGGCGACCACTCATGCACAGTAATAATGTATTCACTGGCTATTTCAAATTATTAAGCATGCATTTGCATTATTATAAAACCTTAAATGATAATAAAGCGCACTGGAATAAATAAATGCCTAAAACATAAATCAACGCATTGAAGCTTGTTAATTTTTTTTGACCCGGTAGCGAAAATCCCTTTAATGATAATGGTAGTTTTCTAAGGGGATAAAACAACCTGGGACGGAGCCCATTATTGAATTGAATTCAATTTGGGCCCTACCGCTGTCTGTGCTCCGCTCAAATGACCGATCTGAGGGATCATCGCAACAGAAACTCAAGCAACTATTTCCCTTGATTTTTCGGATCAAACCAAACAGAGGCGGTGTCGACTGTCTATTTGCTTGTCGGCGACTACTGCGCGCTTGGAGCTTGATCTACCGCAGAGGAACGCGAGGGCCGCAACTACTTGATGACAATCGTGGAAATGGCACAGAGGCATTCATGCCATGATAGAGTTGGTGGCGAGCGTGGTGACGTGGTGAGCCACTAAAGGGAGAGCGTTGGGTCGAGGTGCGGGCAGGCGGTGCGGCAGCCCCGTCGGCCATGAGCTGATGATAGTAACAACGCATGGCATGGTGGCTATTGTCTTTTTTTTGAGGAATTGGCATGGAGGCTGCGTGGGGAGGGAAGGTTGGGCCACTAAGGTATAATGTTTTCATGTCAAACTTTAGTTTAGGAAGATGTGATTTCTTATGGGCATGAAATGCCTCCTTTTTCATGCACACAAGTACATCTAAACCATGCCCGTTGTATATTACCATGATTGCTCTCTGAAATGAAAAAATAAATTGTAGCTACAAAACAGGCGATGAATGTCGTCGCCATCACTTCCCACTCCAGCTTCGCCGACCCGACGAGGTGTCATCTTCTCTCCCTCCGTTCGAGCTAGCCAGGAGTCTGCTATGAAGGTGCTTCGTGCGTTATCTTCCACTACTCCGGCATCAGGGGGGTGCCGGCTTCCGGACTTATGGAGGCCGAAGGGCAGCCCCCTCTTTCTTCTTCTTCGACGCTGCAACAACCATCTGTGCCTTGTGGAGTCGACGGGATGGGCTTCGAGGCCGATGTTACTCCTTCACCGCTGAGGCGCAGCGGGCATCATCATGTTGGGGCTGACGGATCTGCAGTCACCGACGAGGATTCTTTGGTGAAGGCCATGCGTAGGACTGCTGCTCGCAACCTCGACTTCGAAGGTTATCCATGTTTGTACACGATGGATCCGTATGCGGTCTATCCTGCAGAAGCCGGAGGACAGGGACCTTTTTATGATGGCGTCTACACGGCTGGAGCGTACGGCCAGGGAGGTTTTCTACCCACATGGATGGCGGTGTGATTTACGGATAGGGTCTACCGCTTCCTAGGCTGGACATGATTTATTGCTTGGCTTTGTATCGAATTATTTCAATTTAGAGTGCTCTGAACTTTTTGACTGTGTGCATCTAGCTATGTAGAGGCTGGGCTTTCTTTCAATACGATTGTATCATCACGATATATCTATTCAATGAAAAGTCCTTTATCAAAAAAAAGCTACAAAAAAGGCAACTAAATCACCGTGATTGCTTCATGAGAAATACCCGAAGGTTAAGTTATTTTTGGAAGATGTAAAATGTAAATAAATTGTCATGATTTATTGGTTTACCAAACAGAACGTAGGTTACCCCACCCGATTGATATGCATCAATTGCATTACCAATTTGATTTGAGGATAATCAGGCAAGGTAAAAAAAGACTGGATGTAGAGGTTGGGGTGAGTGTTTCGTGAACGAAAGATAAGACATACGACAAAACGTTAAGTTCTTTTTAAGTAGGCGAGATGAGATGCTGGCGCCTTGTCCACAGTAAATCAAGAACTATTTCTGTTGCCTAGGACTTTGAAGTTACTGATTAGTAATTTAAATGATGTGGCATAGAATTAAATGAAAAAAAAAGAGAGAATTGAGTATTATATTATGATACCGTATCATAATAAATACTATACTACTATGTGTCATCTATGACAATAAACAAAATTATATATGATAATACTATTATGCATTACAAAGCTAGTATCATACATTAGTATCATAGATATGATACTAATTTATGATATTACCCATTACAATCAGCCTAATCTCATAGACATGAGCTGACATCATATCATTTGTTGCTCTGGCAAGTCTGACTGATTCACCAAGGGCCACACTGAGACTGCATGCATACTGCTCACTTCCATGACAAGCAAAGGGAAAAAGGCAAAAAGGAGCAGCCCACACCGGCCGCGGCCGGTCCACTCTGTCCGGCCCAGCCGGCCCGGGCCCGCACTAAACCCCCGCCCGGCCTCCTCCATCCTTATATACCCTGTCCGTTTCCCACACCTCTCCGCACCCCGGCCGACCACCGCCTGCCCGTCCCCTGCCCGCCTCCTACCCCTCGCCGCGATGGCCGCCCCGACGACGCCGCTGCTCAAGGACGAGCTGGACATCGTCATCCCGACTATCCGCAACCTCGACTTCCTGGAGATGTGGCGGCCCTTCTTCCAGCCCTACCACCTCATCATCGTGCAGGACGGCGACCCGGCCAAGGTCATCAAGGTGCCCGAGGGCTTCGACTACGAGCTCTACAACCGCAACGACGTCAACCGCATCCTCGGCCCCAAGGCCTCCTGCATCTCCTTCAAGGACTCGGCCTGCCGCTGCTTCGGATACATGGTCTCCAAGAAGAAGTACATCTACACCATCGACGACGACTGCTTCGTGAGTGCTCTGTCTGCTCTCTCGCCGTCTCGCTTACGAAATCTTCCGATGTAGTTGTGTGATTGGGCTCGAGCGCGCTGGATCGCGTTCGAATTTGGTCGGAATTATGCAGTGTCCTGCACTGTGTGATGTTGTCACGGGACGGCAGGTGGATTTTGGTGTGGGTGAGGCTCAGATCTGGTTGGGGGGATTGAGGAGAAAGACGAGATCTATCATTAATTTCTTCGTGGGGGGTGCTGCATTACGCTGTTACTCGTGTCAGTTATGATCGCTCAGTTCGCTCGCGCGTAAAATCACGTGATTCGTAGCCCTGTGATCTCGGTATTTTTTTTTTGAGAGGAAGTGATCTGGGTAGGTAAATGCAATTTTTCACCAGATGACTGACTGATATATCTAGTTGGCACCGTATAGCGCGATGGTCGCATCTATTAGATCTAACAATGTTAGTTCAGTTTTGGATATCAGTATGAAGTACATACGGACTGAAATGAGCGAACAAACACACTAAAACGTGTCTATATACATTCAGAAAAAAGTTAAAACATCTTATATTTGTGAACGGAGGGAGTATCAAGCATTGGAGGTGGCCTTGCAGTTGGATGGGTGTGAGGTGGAGTTGAAAGCTATGGATATGTGGTGTTGGTAGTTTGTTACCCCACAATTGTTGTAGGATTAATAATTTCTCATATATATAACAATGCGACAGTACAAATTGTAAGTATCGCCTGCCGCCTTACTTTGTCACTTATGCCGATGCATCTTTTGTTTGTGTCTGAGGGTCCTCATCAGTACTTTTAGCTTTGGAATAAATGATTGTCTAACAATTTTGAAATGATTGCATCTTGTGTGGATCGATCTGGAGCCTAAAGTGATGGCATATATGGACTGAGCGATAGATGTGACTATCATTTTTCTTTAATGGGCTACATACCTTCTTCTAGTTGGATTTATCTCTAGTTATAAAACATACCTTGGCGGGAGGTGTTTGTTTTGACAGCTACCTTGACACAAGGTATGTAAAATAACAATTGTATATTCACATGAGGGTCCCACCTACTTGCTAAATAATTTTGATTTTGTTGGATCTCTGAGATGGCCTATGAAGCAGAGATCTAGTACAAAAGCAAAGTTCTAACTGTAAGAATCGGTCTCTGGCCTGCATTTGTCATTCATTTACCTAGAAAATAGTACACCATATTCTCTTTCATGGCATCACCTGCAGTCAAGGGGGTTCTGTAATAGTTTTCTGGAGTAGTTTAGTTGACAGACATGCTAGCACACACGCCATTGTTTTGGTCTCCCATTCTTAATTGGTAGGTATATTTGGTGATGCAGCAGATGCCATGCCATTAGCCCATTGCTAACCTATTATTTTCACAAAATCTCAGGTTGCTAAGGACCCATCAGGAAAGGACATCAATGCACTCGAGCAGCACATCAAGAACCTTCTGAGCCCTTCAACTCCATTTTTCTTCAATACTCTGTACGACCCTTACCGTGAGGGTGCTGATTTTGTTCGTGGGTACCCCTTCAGCCTTCGCGAGGGTGCCCCGACTGCTGTTTCTCATGGGCTTTGGCTCAACATTCCAGACTATGATGCCCCTACCCAGCTTGTCAAGCCTCGTGAGAGAAATAACAGGTGAGAATTTTACATTTGGCACTTCAATATTTTAAACAATCTCTTCTTTCTGATCTGATGTTTCTTTCTTGGGACCAGGTATGTTGATGCTGTTCTTACAATCCCGAAGGGTACCTTGTTTCCAATGTGTGGAATGAACCTCGCGTTTGACCGTGAGCTCATTGGTCCTGCAATGTACTTTGGCCTTATGGGTGATGGCCAGCCTATTGGTCGCTACGATGATATGTGGGCTGGATGGTGCACCAAGGTACATTCTGTCATTTTCTTTGAAACTGTATTGGTGTTATGTCAATGAATGCAAACTGAACATGTTGGTTGGTTGCCATGGACAATTAGTTATATCTAGTGCACTGCGGATGCTAAAAATTGTATCTAGCCTGTTTCGAATTCTTTGTACTGAACTATCTTTTCTCTGTCTACACAGGTGATTACTGATCATTTGAGCCTGGGTATTAAGACTGGTCTGCCCTACATCTGGCACAGCAAAGCAAGCAACCCGTTCGTGAACCTAAAGAAGGAATACAATGGCATCTTCTGGCAGGAGGAGCTGATCCCCTTCTTCCAGTCTGTGACTCTCTCAAAGGAGGCCACCACTGTCCAGAAGTGTTACCTTGAGCTGGCCAAGCAGGTGAGGGCGAAGCTGGGCAAGGTGGATGGCTACTTCAACAAGCTTGCTGATGCCATGGTCACATGGATCGAGGCTTGGGATGAGCTCAACCCACCAAAGGGTGCAATTACCACCACCAACGGCCCTGCTCTGAAGAGCAAGTGAGACTGTGAGAGGCAGTAGCATACATATACAGTTTGCTTGTTCGTGTGAACTATCCATACTGAAATACTCCTGTTTTGGTTAGTGCCGATGAGATGAGAAATATCACTTCGTTGTAACTTAAAAGTTTACCTTCTTCCCTGGACAACTGCCCTGGTGGTTTTAGGGAATTTACATTTTTGCTTGTGTTGGAACAGTTGTATTGTCGGAATCGGATCACCTTCAAATAGAATAAAGTTACTGGTTATGCCCATACATAGTTTCTTTGGTTTTTATTACATTACTTATAAGCCAAGAACCCTAGAGGATGTATTACTTGTTTCACGGATTAAGCATTATGTCACAGCTACATGTACGTTTCTGGAAGATTTTTTTTTTCGAAGATGTGCAATTCTGAATTCGTAATCATTCTTTAAACTCACAGATGTTCATTCTGAACTCTATCTGGGCATCTTATTTTCAGAGAAAAGGGAGCACCCCCTGGTTTCATACATCCCAGCAGCCCTCGAATGCAGGTGCACGCACAAGCATCAGAACTTTTTTTTTTTTTGCGAACACAAGCAACAGAACTAATATAGGAGTAGGTCTTAAACAGGACTTTAAAGATAGCCTAGCCAAAAAAAAAGAATTTAAAGTTATCTACAAGTCAGCTGGCTACATACAGCACAAGAAAACAGAGGCCATATAAAGATCGCCAACAGGGGCGCTTCCAGGTCGTTTGTCGGCCCACAGGCCACATTGCCACAACATGTAGCACCAGCGTCGAGGACCAGTCAGGGCGTATCTCCTTTTGGCTTGGAACTCGCTTGTGCTTTCCAGGTTTGTAAACAACTCGACAAAGCACGGCAATAAAGTGGAAATCGTGTGATTTCTTAATGACCAGGTATATACTCCACAAGGCAGCAGTGGCACACATGTTGAGAGCAGGTCTGGAAACAAGTGCCCAAAGCAGAGCAATAGGGTGGAAATCTTGTCCAGTAGCAGAGACGCAACAGCCCGTGTAAGCACAAACATGTTATTCTGAACTGTTGTCGCCGTTGAGTTTCAGAAATTTTGCCCAGTTTGGATGCAGACGTCTGTTAATAGCGCACAGAAAAGAGCATCCATGCGAACTTTAGAGATGCATGCCAGACGAGCGCCGTTGCCGGGGATCGAACCCGGGTCACCCGCGTGACAGGCGGGAATACTTACCACTATACTACAACGACTTTTGTTGTGTGCATTTGCAAAACATCTTATACATGATACGAGCACAGATCCAGATATAGATTTCCCTCCAATAATAAGCACAAGAACCGCTTGTATATATACCCAGCGTTTGCAGTTGCAGAGTATAATACCGTGGACTACCATTAAGAGAGCTTCAAAGTATAGAACAAGCAGAAAAAGGAAGAAACACGAATCGTTCACGCTGCTACGTATCATGGCACACTTCCCAGGTCCCATCGTCTCTGTGATCAGACGATCAACGCTAGTTATCGGGACAGTGTCAGAGCATCTCTAACAGACCCTTTAAAATGGGGCGGCTTATAAAATTGCAATGACTATATGGATTTAATTTTTTTTAGGCCAGACCAGAGTCTGTATAGTCGTCCGGTCCGTAAATGATTTTATAGTGGCTTGCAACCCCCCTCCCCATGGTATATCTACTGGTTTGCGGCTGGAATATGGGTCGGAACCCTATCCGCGCGCCGCCGCAAATCCAAATCCCTCCCCTAATTTCTTGCCACCGACGACCTCAATCCTCCTCGATGTGGCGCGGAATGTGGTCGGCGGGCCGTGGCGCCAGTGGCGGCGACGACCCCGAGCGGAGGCGGTGCGTCCAAGCCGACGGCGCGAGGAAAATGGTCGGCGAAAGTACACAAACCGCGGGCTCTCGCCGCCACAGTCTATCCTCCGCCGCGAGACGGAGGAGTACGATCACAGGCAGGGGCTCCTCCATCGCAAGCTGTCCTGCGGCTCCTCCTCTGCGGGCAGCTCCTTCGCTGGTGCCTCAAACTCCCGTACGCCGCTCACCCCGGTGAAAAGGGAGCCGGAGGAGCTCCTGCTGCTCCGCGCGGTGAAGATGGAGCTCGATGAGGTGGAGCTGGAGTGGCGGGGCGTTGGCGTCGTCGGGCCGGAGGATTTCCTCCCCCCGGCAATGGCCACCATCCTCGCGGGCAGTGCGCGGGAGGAGGAGGAATTGGCGCAGTGTTGCCGCCGGGAGGAGGAGGTCAATGACGTCCTGTTCGAGGAGGGCCTCGCGAGGGTGTGCAAAATCAAGGAGAAGGAGGGGGAGTGGCGCTGCGAACGCGAATCGCGGGACGCCAAGTACGTCGACCTCACCTCCGACACCAACGACGAGTAGTCCCGGCCGTCCCCACAACATCGCCACCGCACCCGCGGGGCAGACCGGTGAGCCCTATTTTGGCCAGTTTTAGGGACAGGGTAGGCCGACGCGCTTTCCGCCGCCGATGAACTATATGTATGTATAAATGATCATCTTTTGTTTGTATGTATGAATGATCATCTCTAGTGTTTCTCGTTCATTTCTCGCGTGAAACATTTTTTCAGAAGTTTACAGTTTTACATACGGTTTCTAATCGGCTGTAGACAAATTCGCCCCTTATATCACCTCCGACGCGAACTGTAGACCGCTTATAAGGGCTAGCCTTATAAGGCCAACTCCAGCGCGCGACCCCATCCCGCCCGGGTGCGTCCGTTTGTGGTAGAACAGACGAATAGCGCAACCCAACGCGCGGCTCGAAATGAATAAATATCTGGATTTCGTCCGTTTTTTGACCCATTCACGGCACAAACTTGCGCCGAATTTGGGTTGAAACGAACATTGCGCGGATGGGCTAGACGCACGCCCTTGTCCTCCCCGTGGCCTGCCTGTCAGGGACACTAGCACTTCATTCGCCTCCAACGCCTCCACCCGCTCTCCCTCGGCCCACCCTGCCGCCGGCGCCGCCATTATTCTCCGGCCGCCTCCTCACTACTCACCCCCGGCCGTCCATACCAAACCACGTCTTGACATGGCCGCCACCACGCCCGCGCTTTCATAGGAGTTTTGGCCGACGCTTGGAGGATACTACCTAGCTGATGGTATATATCCTCATTGGTCAACTTTTGTGAAGACAATCTCGAACCCCCAAGGTGAGAAGAGAAAGAGATTTGTCCAAATGCAAGAGAGTGCTAGAAAAGATGTGGAACGTGCTTTTGGTGTGCTTCAATCCCGATGGGGTATCGTCTGAACCCTGCACTGACATGGGATGAAGGGAAGCTTTGGGAGGTGATGACTGCTTGTGTGATCATGCACAACATGATCGTCAAGGACGAGCGTGATAACAACATCTTCGACCAAGGATTTAATTTTCAAGGTTAAAATGTTGAGCCCCTGCACCAAGAACCGGCCACGTTTGAACAGTTCGTTCAATTTCATCATGAACTGCGTGATTAACACACTCATTTGGATTTTCAAAATGACTTGGTTGAGCACATGTGGACTCACATTGTCAACCAATAGATGTATTGGTTCATTATTTTCATTCAAGACAATTTCGATTTAGTTGTAAAACTATTTTATTAGAGACAATTTTGATTGGGTTGTAAAACTATTTTTATTTTCAGACAAGTAATTTTTGGAGGCGCAAACTAGTTTTGAGCATTAAAATATGAATATATGGGCATTTTTAGCCGTGACAGACAGGATGGGGCCAAAGAATGCGTCCGCGCGTTAGGTACACGACCACCGCATCTCAGGACAAGTCCGGATACGATCTCATTGCTCTACCCAAACGGACAGAATCCGGGCTAAACGGACGTCCGTTTGAGGTTATGCGCTGGAGTTGGCCTAAAGGGTCTCCTAAAGATGCTCTCACTGTCTAGGTTCTATTCGGCCATGGTGGTGATGCCCTGAGCACTCAGATGGATCACCATGGAACCAGGCCAGGAAAAATACCTCCATGTTTACCTATCTGACGAATATTTTTTGTGGCACATGCAGTCGCTAAGAACTGTACCCCTGCTGGGCCAGCAGAGAAGATGATGGCAGGGCAGGAAGGAAACATATTCAATCATCAGGACATCCAATGGCGCAACCAGCTGCACTGCTGCCCGTACTTTTCGCGCAGCTAGCGCCATGACGTGACGACTGACGACTGGAGGAGGGCCTGCCGTCTGCTTTAGCACCACTGCACCAGTAGCAGTGCTAGCAGCTGCGGCTGCGTTGGCGAGATTGGAATATCGGATTGGACATGGACGGCGCCGACAGAGGGAAGACTATTCGCCCGCGGCGGGGAACAAATGGTGGTGGCCGGCCACTTGAAAGCCCCGGGGGGCCTCACGCCTGACTGATATATTTGAGTGTTTGGTTCGTGTCCTGCGCCACAGCCAACGGGAAGCTATATATAGGAACTAGATCATTAATGGCGCGCATTGCCGCGCCCGTCTAATTTTGCTCTATAATTTTTAGGGATAGGAAAAAATCTGTATATAATTGTTTACAATGCTTTGGAATGGTGTTGTGATTTCTTGCTTCTCATGCTTATCTCCTTCATTTTACAAATCATGGTATGTAATTGAAGAGAGGAATCCTACTGAATTGCAAGAAAGCAGTGTGTTGATCTTTTTTCTTAGGTCTGATGGACTTGTAGCTGGTTCATGTTTGGATCTGAGTGTATGAGTCTTAGGATGGTTGATGAATAGTTGGATACATGTTGTGATTGATCGTGACCACTTTTGCCTCCTACAAAAAGTTCTCTCACAAAGGCCCCCGTCACAAAATCTCAAAAATAGAAATATTGAGGAAAAACTAATATATTTGAGAAAATAAAATAGGCACTACAAATACTTCATAAAATTTTTACAACACATATTCTCGCCCGCAAGAGAATTTTACATTTAGCAATATTCATACCTGAAATTGGAAAATGATACTGTAGTAGTTTACCGAAAAATTGGCAATGTAGTATCTGATGGTCTAATCAATTATGAAGAAGCTAGGAAATGATCAGGTTACACTGACGAAAATGTTCAAGCCTGGAGAGCTGGAGAGTACAATCATCAGCATGCGAATTACACCGATAAAACAATAAGCTTCAGATAACAGTACATTTGGGTTCTAAACGATATGTTGATCGATCACAAAGCTAATAAATTATCAGGGTACACCGGTCAAAATGTGCAGGCGTGGTGAATTGGAGAGTATGTACTAATAAATTGCTAATATAAGCAGTGCTTCTACTAATATAATTATGAAGTGCACATGCTACCAAAATGTAAGTACACTGGAGAGATCATAAGTTTCAGACACGAGTCATTTTGTCTCGAAAAGTATCAGATAACAGCATTCTGAAGTGGTGACAAGATAAGCTTCAGATAACAAGATCGATAAAAAATCTAACAAATAATATAATGGCGTACTCACAATAATATTTGAGTCAAAGAAAACAAGATAAGCTTCAGATAACAGCATTCTGAAGTGGTGACGCGAACGCTGATCAAGAAATGAAATGGAAAATGAACAACAGAAAGCGCAAGGCATTACCTGCTTGCTCACCTTCCCAGCTGACGAATGATTTGCCGGCGATGGGTGGAATGTGCAGCGCACCCGCATGGCGAAGTCGAGCTGGATGCCTCACTTGTGGCCTTCCTGGCCTCCTGCGTCAATCCAATCGGCACATCAGATTCAGAGGCAACGGACAAAGGAAATAAGATGCAGAAGGCCAGGAATCAAGAATTGCAAGATGCAGTGGACTACCTGAATCTTCAATTGCAAGATGGAGAAGAACAGGAGTGGTGAATCATTGTACCTGCTTGCCCTTTTCTACACTCCTACCTGACTCCTCCCCGGCCACGATGGGACGCGGGCGGGCTACGTAGTCCGTGAGGTCCTTGCTCTGGTCGTCGACAGCGACGTCCTCCTCCTCGGCGATGCAGAGGCTTTCGCTGTCAATGCTACTAACCCACTCGCTGACGCGGTCGCTCAGGGAGTTGTGGCGACCCACTGGTTTGGGACCTTGGTCGGTGGCGGCGAATCGTCTGCCATCTCCTTCTTTTTCTTGCGGCCGGCCCTCGTCGTGCGTGTCCGACGTGTACCCGCCGTCGGGGGATAGAGCCGCCGCCGCGCCATGCGCCTTTGCCATCCCCTCGATAGACTGGCTGGGTGCCTCTTCCGTTCCGTTAGGGGCTATGGAGGAAGTGTAGAGGGGAGGGGGTTGGACCATACCGGCGGAGAAGCAGTCCCGCAGCATCATGTCGCGGATCGACAGCGCATCGAGGAGGGAGTAACGCCGCCGCATCGAGAGGAGGAAGGACGGCGACGCGGAGGAACAGAGGGGAACTGTTCGGTCGGGGGCTGGGCAACGTGGGCTGTTAGCGTGGGAGTGGGAATAAGTGGGCCGGCCCAATTATGTACAGGAAGAGGAGGTTGCTCCGCGGAGCAGCGGCCCGCGAGACGGCGCGCGACGCGGGCGGGCGAGGAATGACGCCCGAATTTGATCTCGATCGTAGGTTCGAGGATCCGACGACAGAGACAGTTAGATCGCTGTGGAGGCTTATAGCTGGCCTCGTTATACTGTTTCTCAATAGGAGGCGCTGCTCCTAGGGGAACATCCTCCTCTTCCGTTTCAAGTTTCAACCTTGTTCAGCGCAATACCTAGTTTTAAATAGCCGGCTATAGCTTTTTTATAGCCCCGCTATAGCCTTTTCAGTAGGGTGTCGTTAAATGGTCGTCTTCATAAATAGCTCACTATAACTGATTTGGAGGCCCGCCGCTATTTTCTATAGCGCGCTCTTTAAAACATTGCCGCAATACAACTTCCATCGTCTCAACAGCCCGCTGAAAATGTTAGCTGTTTAATCCCCGATGCATCTTCTTGTTGCTGGGTGTTAGGTTTTTTCTTTCTTTTCTTGTTTTGCTGGGTGTTAGGTTTTTTCAGTTTCTCAGAGAATAAATGCATACAATGTGAGCCTTGTTCAAGTGCATGGCCATAGATTTTGGATGTGTTTGGTTGGTTACTCGCATCGATTTTGGACACTTTGTGTCTCTGGCCCAACTCAGCCTGACCGAGTGAATGCAGGTCAAAACCAAGTTTCACATATTGTTTGTTTGTCCGCATCCTCTCTGGCTTTGACTGAGTAGAAACATCAGAATTTGTGTTTGGTTGTCTGCATGTTCTACCCTAGATGTAAAGAGTTGTTGTTTGGTTAAATACTACACATGTGATGTGATAATCTCTTCTAGAAGTGGTGAGGTTACCAATACACACACACACACACAGCAACAACAACAACAACAACAACGGTATATATAGCGTAACCATAACGATAACATAAACCTTAAGCATAAGCGTAAACCATAAGAATAAGCACAACCAAAACCATAAGCATAACCTTAGTCATAGCATAACCATCACCATAGCAGTTCAAACAGTATAGCATCACTACAATACCACATAGTCTTCAAAGTTGATTAACATAGCATAGATAACAATGATCCATCCTAAGCAACATCAGCAGCACCACCCTCAGCAGCAGCAACACCCTCATCAACACCTTCAACATCCATGTTGAATGCTTTGTGGTGCCGCAAGCAATTTGCCACAACCTGGTCGTTGAAGACGAGGACCCTCAAGTTCGAGCTCACCAACTTGAAGGTGACAATACTCTCGTCATGATCTCATGGGCTACACAGAAGGTGGCCCAACCCTTATCAAGGGTGAGCCTGCCATTGATCATCTTCGTGGTGACCTTCCAGGTGTTGCCGTTGTTCGTCGTCAGCCTGAACATCTCTAGGACGGGGATGAGTGATGAGTCCCTTTAGTGATCCGGTAAAGGAGCAGAAAGGTTCTCACCTTTTTCCCTAGAGGTGACCTTGAGTTATCGAACCCATGAGAGGAAGTGCGCCTTTAGCACAAGGGTTTTTAGCAAGCTTTGCAAGAGTATTAAATTACAATTTCTAACCATATCAAAATCAAGTTGCACAATCGAACACTTATAAATAGAAATAGTCATGGTTATGAGGACTTATTCTTGCAACCATTTTTTCCGAACGAGATCATGATGATATTGGTTTGTGCTCTAAAAGTCACCCGTCAAGATGTGCTTGCAACATATCGAAGTGGGGGATCTGTCCAAATTATGTCTTGACCGTCACGCGTCCTACATCAAGAGTCAGTTGTCCAACCAAAGGTCCTATCCATCGCGCGAGGTTGCCTCAGTAATTAAGATAAAATTAGCCAAAAGCATCGGGTCTTTAATGACTACACCTCTTGTATTACCAGAGATAGGACTCACGCTATCATACTAAACCTTTATGTCACTGGTGTTCGGAATAGTGTTTTACGGTCTCTCTGCCCTTAGCCTCTCCGTGGCTCGATCTCTATGATTATAGGTACCTGCAGGGACAAAGATCGTGAACGAGACAAGAGCCAACTACATAGCAATTTTATTTCACACATTCAAGACATCCGATGAGTGATATTTTTACACTCATTTACCCTTTATATAAACCGAGATATTTCATTAAAACTAAGATATTTGCTCCGATATTGCTACTAATTACTAATGAATGAAAAGAATTCCACAAATCATCTCTTTGATGTGTTTCCATAGGAAATTGGCAAAAAGGGGAACAAATCAAGTGTGAACATGGGAAGTAGTGAAGGAAGAGATAGAAGAAATCAGGAGGAGGCGCACCATAAGACACAAGACAAAAGACGTCGTTCCATATGACCGCGTCCGCTCGCATGAGCGGTCGTATGGCCTAGAAACCAAGGCATCTCGTCTAGCGGAACAACTTTTATAAAGGGGGCCATGTCGAAATGTGAATAGAACGTTCCATGATGATACATGTTTGTCCTAGTAGGTCACGTTTTCTGTCAGCATGTACATCCGTGACGATTTTATGACAGAATCAAGATAGTCATACCTGTGCTGTCGTAGAAGTGTTCCATGACAATACTCAAATTATCATCACAGAAGTGTCCCCTTCCATGATGATAAATGGCGCATCATGAAAGTGTTTTCGTCAAGAGTAACCGACACGTGGCATCCACCGTAATGGGCCGCCGATAAGCTATCGGGTGCCAGTTTGGATTCGATAACCCATTAACAGCCCGGACCAAAGGCAATTTCCATGTGTCAAATTCTCATTCACCAACGGAACCACGTGTCAGCTCGGTGTTGCGACAAATGTTAACCGTCCAATGGACGGGAGGCACTAATGAAACATTGACACGTGGAATGGCCCAACTGTGGCCCATTTAGGTTAAAAAGGCCGACCCATTTGACTTGGTCAAAAGTTAGTGGGTCGGCCCATGGAAAGCCTATTAACGGTCTGTTTGCATATAGCCCATTTACGGCCCGGTTACTCATGGCCCGTTATGGCCTTTCTGAATGCGGCCAATAGTGTCACGTGGGCTATCCAATATGATTCCAGCCCGTTGTCACTTTCGGCCCATGTATGGCCCGCGACATCTTTTGGCCCATATGAGGCCTTTTGTATCTCTGGACCCTTTAACAGCCCGTGGTGATTCTAGCCCATAATGAGCATTAAATTGCTTTGGACCCAGTAATGGCCCATGATCCAGTTAGGCCATTTTGAAACCATGTTATCTTTTTGCCTTCTAAGGGCCCATAAATTCTTGGGATCATTTCCGACCCTTGATTACTTATGGTGCGTCACTGGACTGTTCTGCTAATGGGCCAAATTCAGGCCGTGGTTACAATCGGCTCGTTTGTGGCCCGTTAACCCATTGGGTCATTTTCATCGCGTCATCTATTCCGCCCATTAACGACCCATTATATCTTTCTATAGAATTAAGCTCGTGTTATCTTGCGCTTGTTAACAACCCGCTATGGTTTAGGCCCATAAATTAATGGTTTCGATTTTGGCCCGTTTATAGCCCATACGGTCCGGTTTTGGCCCATGGATCCTATGGCATGTAGGAGGCCCATGGATCCCACGGCCCGTAGGAGGCCCATGGTTACTACAACAGATAGCAGACTCATAGTAATTGCAAGCCCATTACGGGGCCCATTATGGGCAGTGGCCCAGTCCCCTCGATGAAGGGCCCATGTCACTTTGTTCTACTACCTCCTTCCTGGTTTATTGGCCCCCTTCGCATTTTGGGCCAAAATTTGACTATTAATTTCACTAACAAGATGATATTGTATGTCACAAAAAATTATATCGTTGGATTCATGTTTGAACATAGTTTCTAATGATATTATTTTTTATGACATGCATTAAAATTTTGTTAGTTAAATTTAAGATCAAAACTTGGCATAGAATACGAAGGGGACTAATAAACCATGAGGGATGTAGTAGTTATTAATTATACACTGCTTATTTTGGCATATTTTGACCAAGTAACCTTGGGGGCGAGCCGTGCTAAGCAAATATACAACATACAAGGAAAAATGTAGCACACCGAAGCATATATTATAGGAAATTACATTCACGGGGCAATCAAAGATTGATGCTGATGCGAATAAATGAACAGAGGTTAACGATCTACAACCTCACAATCTGCAACCTCAGCACAGATGATGCCCATAAGCATCTGAGCAAGTTCTTTCTTCTTTGTTATATTGTCACTGAAATCATCGATCAGCTGTTGTTGTGCAAGAATGTGCACCTCTGATTCTTCCACTATTTCTATCATTGCTTCAGCCAGTAATTGGTTCACAAATATACATCTTTTCCATTATATTCGAGATAGAGGAAACTGAACAGATTTGGATTGTGATTTTGGCAGGCTTGTATCACTGATAGTGGAGATTGTCTCTACCACTGCATCATAACTTAAATTAGGTGGGAAACTGAACAAATTAATCAAGAGTTATTGCCATATTACCTGCAGTAGATTTATTGGAGAGAAACAACGAGGTTGCCTTGCTGTCTTGAGACTTTGTCTTCTTATCTTCAGCAGCCTGCACCAAATTAACACAATATGGCACTGATATTATTGGCCATGTCAGTTAATAGGAAAGCAACATTGGCATAATGCACGTTTGGGCAACCAGACCACACCAGCCTACACCAAATTAACACAATATGGCACTGCTATCATCGGCCAGGTAAGTTAATAGGAAGCAACATTGACATAATAAATGATTGAACAACCAGACCACACCACTTGATTTTAGTAGTGTGCAATATATGATATAGTACAATCATGCAGCTCAGTATGCAAAACTACCAAGGCAGTTTTCCTTATAAAATCTACATTAGTGCCTTAATTATACATTTTTCTACAAGTAAATTTAGATCATATAATTAGTGTAGGGTATTGAAGGTTGGATTCACACCGATGCTACTTAATAAACTACATACTGATGTAAAAATATAGTGATATACAACATGTACTTACATCAGCATTAGAGCGCATAGCATTGCTGCAACATAGTTTCCACGAACACGATCCCAGTTTAGGACGTTTTTATCATTTAAGCATATTTTCTACAAGAGAGGTGCGCAAGACACATGTAGAAAAATCTAGGTTCAAATGTGACCTGTCTGCTATAAAATTTCATTATGCGAGGTTACACACACGCTTCCTAGCAAGGAGTGGATATACTTTTGCTGGACTGCAGGGGACTGGTTCTTTGTCCACTAGAATCTGGTTATTATCTGCATGAGTTGGGTTTCTCTGTGCTGGAGCAGTTCCTAGGAGCACCGGAGTTGGGTTACTATCTCTTGGAGTATGGATCTTTTGTAAAGACCTTGTTTGTACCGCTTCAGATTTTAACAAAGCCGTCTTTCGCTTACATGGCATGTACAAGAGAATGGTGCTTCAGTTATAAAACATGCTATGGTAGAGAGATGGAATAGGTACTGAAGAATAGAAAGGCATGACATATTGACATGTACTCCCTCCATCCAGAAATAAATGGGTGTATCTGGACATATTTTAGTTCTGGATACATCCATTTTTATCCCTTTCCATGACAAGTAATCCAGACGGAGGGAGTATGATGTACAAGCTAAGGATACGATAGGACACGAGAGTAAAAGAAACACCAGTTGAATGTAAAATTGTATGATAGCTAGAATAGGTACAAAAAAACAGGAAGGCGACATATTCACATGTATGACGGGCAAACTAAGATGGCATTGTAATAAAATAGTAGAACAACACTTTGATGTAAAAAATAGTATGGTACATGGATGGAGTACATACTGATGAACAACAATGCATGAGATATTCAGAAGGATGATGTCCAAACTAAGCATATGGCATTGCGACAGAGTAGAGTGACAGTACTTGAATTTGAAAACATGTTATCATGAATGGAATAGGTACTGAAAAATAGGAAGTCATGAAATATTCACATGTATGATCAGCAGGGCATTGCAATGGAGTAGATGCATTGCAAGACATTATATGCATGGCCAAGTTAGAGCAAGGACCTTGTGGGGTGAATAGGAATCATCATCTCTCTGCAACTCTTCCGAAGAACTACATTTAACTATTCCATCATATTGGATATCCTTGACGTCGAGTTTGTTGGCCATTACATTGCTCCGCGAGTTTCTTTTCATGGATTTGTTCAGATATTCAATATCATTGTGTGCAACAATATCTAACATGCATGGAAGACAACTAGTAGTGAGATTATGTAATGAGTGTCTGTAGGAGATGACTTAAATAGTAGGAGTCGACTTAAATAGCAACAATAGGTTGATACCTCAAAAACTAAAGAGAGAGCACACATGATAGCTACAAAATATATATTGTTTCTACTCGAGATTAACTAGATGGCACACAAAAGTACTAAAGAACAACATCATAGCTAATACTAGAAAGGGTATAATCGCCAGCTTTTGGGATAGCTTTGGCCGAGGGACGATAACTATGGAACAATGATAACTCAGGCATAATCCGAAGTAAGACTCTAAGAGATCAACATGATTGTATAGTGACAAGTGATAATATATTTTCCATGCTTAGATGAATAACAGAGCCATAAATGTTGCACACAAGTAAGATGAGGGTACAACCTATCTTGCCGCCCTTAGTAAGAGTGAGCATCATCTGTAAACTCGTTGGTGGCGCCGCAGTTGTTGTGGTTGTTCATGTCGGGTAGACACATTCAAGGTAGGGTACTCTTGAGTGGGGAGTATAGCTCCCTTCTGGTGTATGCTTCCCTTGTTGGAGTAGCTCCGGTGAGAAGGATGATGTGGCTAAAGATGTAGAAAACAAAAAATGTTAAGAATAACACATATCTGTGATCTGAAGAAATACTGTAAGAGATCAACACTAAGGTAAGCGACTGTGAAGGAAATACGCCCTAGAGGCAATAATAAAGTTGTTATTTATATTTCCTTATATCATGATAAATGTTTATTATTCATGCTAGAATTGTATTAACCAAAAACTTGATACATGTGTGGATACATAGGCAAACCACAGTGTCCCTAGTAAGCCTCTACTAGACTAGCTCGTTAATCAAAGATAGTTAAGTTTCCTAACCATAGACATGTGTTGTCATTTGATGAACGGGATCACATCATTAGGAGAATGATGTGATGGACAAGACCCATCTGTTAGCTTAGCATAATGATCGTTAAGTTTTATTGCTATTGCTTTCTACATGACTTATACATATTCCTCTGACTATGAGATTATGCAACTCCCGAATACCGGAGGAACACCTTGTGTGCTATCAAACGTCACAACGTAACTGAGTGATTATAAAGATGCTCTACAAGTGTCTCCGAAGGTGTTTGTTGGGTTGGCATAGATCAAGATTAGGATTTGTCACTCCGAGTATCGGAGAGGTATCTCTGGGCCCTCTCGGTAATGCACATCATAATAAGCCTTGCAAGCAATGTGACTAATGAGTTAGTTGTGGGATGATACATTACAGAACGAGTAAAGAGACTTACCGTTAACGAGATTGAACTAGGTATGGAGATACCGACGATCGAATCTCAGGCAAGTAACATACCGATGACAAAAGGAATTACGTATGTTGTCATAAGGTTCGACCAATAAAGATTTTCGTAGAATATGTAGGAGCCAATATGGGCATCCAGATTCCGCTATTGGTTATTGACCAGAGAGGTGTCTCGGTCATGTCTACATAGTTCTCGAACCCGTAGGGTCCGCATGCTTAACGTTCGTTAACGATATAGTACTATATGAGTTATGTATGTTGGTGACCGAATGTTGTTCGGAGTCCCGGATGAGATCACAGACATGACGAGGAGCTCTGAAATGGTCCGGAGGTAAAGATTGATATATAGGATGATATGGTTCAGCAAAGGGGTGAAGCCCATGGGGCTTTAGGTCGGTGCAAAAGGAGTTTTGCGGAGGCCAAGGGGCCAAATGCCGGAGACCCCGACGTCTGGGCCAGACGCCAAGGACCATGGCATCTGGTCCTGGAAGTCCGAGAAGGACTCTTCCTTGCGGGCAAAATCGACTTTGAGGAGGCTTTTACTCCAAGTTTCGACCCCAGGGCTCAACATATAAATAGAGGGGCATGGCTAGCACCTGGAACACATCAAGAATCACCAAGCCGTGTGCCGTCAACCCTGTCCCCTCTAGTTTATCCTCCGTCATAGTTTCCGTTGTGCTTGGCGAAGCCCTGCGGAGATTGTTCTTCACCAACACCGTCACCACGCCGTCGTGCTGCCGGAACTCATCTACTACTTCGCCCGTCTTGCTGGATCAAGAAGGCAAGGATGTCATCGAGCTGAATGTGTGCTAAACGCGGAGGTGCCGTACGTTCGGTACTTGATCGGGACGGATCGTGAAGGTGTACGCGACTACATCAACCGCGTTGATAAACGCTTCTGCTTTGCGATCTTCAAGGGTATGAAGATGCTCTCCCCATCTCGTTGCTATGCATCTCCTAGATAGATCTTGCGTGAGCGTAGGAATTTTTTTGGAATTGCATGCTACGTTCCCCAATAGACTGGTCACATGTTAGTCGACTGAAAGCTAAATTGGGGTCACACACATTTTTGTGTGCACTGTCCGATCTATGTTGGATGGCTCCGTCTTGTGCCTCCCTGCTGTCACTATTTAGGATCTTCCTCGAATAACCAGCGACCACCGGCAGAGCAGCCTACCTCTGCTCTCCCTGGTTGTGGCAGCTCCGACCTCGACCCCGCCCCCCCCCCCCCGCACTGATGTGGTTGCGCCACCGCCGACCATACCTCAAAGAGTCGCTGTCATCTAGATCCGACGCCAGTAGTACCTTGACCCCGCGCAACCATAAGATAGGCACCCAAGGCTGCTTACACACAAACCTGTGCCCCCGCACCCCTACGATAGACATCGAGGCATGATATGTCTCCAACTTATCTATAGTTTTTGATTGTTCCATGCTATTATAGTATCAATCTTGGATGTTTTATATGCAACTTTATGCAATTATATATATCATTTTTTGGGATTAACCTATTAACTTAGTGCTCAGTGCCAGTTGTTTTTTTGCTTGTTTTTGGCTTTTCAGAAAATCAATATCGAACAGAGTCCAAACGGAGAAAAAACTTTGGATTAATTTTTTCTGGACCAGAAGAGACCTTAGAAGGTTATGGAGAAGACCAGAAGAGCCATGAGGGAGCGACAAGCTCGGGAGGCGTGGCCTAGGGGTGGGGCGTCCCCCAGGCTTGTGGGCCCCTCATGGCACCTCTTGACCTAATTCCACCTCTATAAATACTCAAATATTCCCCTGACATCAAAGATCCACCCGAAATTCTTTTTTCGCCACGACAAGTTTTTGTTCTCATGAGATCTCATCTGGAGACCTTCTCCGGTACTCTGCCGGAGGGGGAATCGATCACGTAGGGGCTCTACATCAATGTTTCCGTCATTCTGATGATGCGTGAGTAGTTTACCACAGACCTACGGGTCCATAGCTAGTAGCTAGATGGCTTCTTCTCTCTCTTTGATCTTCAATACAATGTTCTACTTGATGTCCTTGGAGTTCTATTCGATGTAATCACTTTTTGTGGAGTGTTTGTTGGGATCCGATGAATTGTGAGTTTTTGATCAGATTATCTATGAATATTATTTGAGTCTTCTCTGAACTCTTTTAGGCATGATTATTATAGCTTTGTATTTCTCTCTGATCTATTGATTTGGTTTGGCCAAGTAGATTGATTTTTCTTGCAATGGGAGAGGTGCTTTGTGATGGGTTCGATCTTTGCGGTGCTCAATCCCAGTGACAGAAAGGGACATCACGTATTTGTATCGTTGCCATTAAGGATAAAAGGATGGGGTTTATTCATGCGTGAGTTTACTTTGTCCACACATGTCAATTTGCTTAAGGCGTTACTCTATTCTTTATGAACTTAATAGTCTAGATGCATGCTGAATAGCGGTCAATGTGTGGGGTAATAGTAGTAGATGCAGGCAGGAGTTGGTCTACCTGTCTCGGACGTGATGCCTATATACACGATCATTGCCTTGGATATCGCCATGATTATTTGCTTTTCTATCAATTGCCCAATAGTAATTTGTTTACCCACTGTATACTATTTCCAGGGGAGAAGCCTCTACTGAAAACTATGCCCCCGGGCCTACTTTTATCATAAATGAAAATCTAAAAATACCTTGCTCCAATTTTTCTTTACTTTATTTATTTTGTATTTTATTTATCTATCTACCACTACAAAATTTAATCTTGCAAATAACCGTCGAGGGATTGACAACCCCTTGTTCGTGTTGGGTGTAAGGATTTGTTATTTTGTGTGCAGGTACTGCTAACGAGGTGTTGTGTGGTTCTCCTACTTGATTGATAACCTTGATTCTTAACTAAGGGAAATAATATCTCTACTATACTGCATCATCCTCTCCCCTTCGAGGAAATCCCAACGTAGCTCACAAGTAGGAGGAAGAATTTCTGGCACCATTGTCAGGGAGACATCATCAACATCTATCAAGTACCTACGCATAAACTTTCATCTCCTTTCATTTTCATTATTCGCCATTCACCTCTTGTTTTCATCTCCCCCACTTCTAAAAAGTTTTTACAAAAATATTTTCCGTTTGCCTTTTTCGTGTTTGCCTTTTTGTTTGCTTGTTATTTTGTTTGCCTAGTCACGATGTCTCAAGAAAATACAAAATTGTGTGACTTTTCCAATACTAATAATAATGATTTTATTAGTACACCTATTGGTCCTCCCATCGCTAGTGCGGAGTCTTGTAATATTAATGTCGCTTTGCGCTTTGCTAAATCTTGTTATAAAAGAACAATTTTCCGGTAGTCTAATGAAGATGCCACATCACATCTTAACACTTTCGTTGAATTGTGTGATATGTGATAACCCACAAGTATAGGGGATCGCAACAGTTTTCGAGGGTAGAGTATTCAACCCAAATTTATTGATTTGACACAAGGGGAGCCAAAGAACATTCTCAAGTATTAGCAGCTGAGTTGTCAATTCAACCACACCTGGAAACTTAATATCTGCAGCAAAGTGTTTAGTAGCAAAGTAATATGATAGTAGTGATAACGGTAACAAAAGGTAACAGTAGTAAAAGTAATGTTTTTGGTATTTTGTAGTGATGATAGCAATAGCAACGGAAAAGTAAATAAGTGGAGAACAATATATGGAAAGCTCGTAGGCAATGGATCGGTGATGGAGAATTATGCCGGATGCGGTTCATCATGTAAAAGTCATAACCTAGGGTGACACAGAACTAGCTCCAGTTCATTGATATGACGTAGGCATGTATTCCGAATATAGTCATACGTGCTTATGGAAAAGAACTTGCATGACATCTTTTGTCCTACCCTCCCGTGGCAGCGGGGTCCTTACGGAAACTAAGGGATATTAAGGCCTCCTTTTAATAGAGAACCAGAACAAAGCATTAACACATAGTGAATACATGAACTCCTCAAACTACGGTCATCACCGGTAAGTATCCCTATTATTGTCACTTCGGGGTTAACGGATCATAACACATAATAGGTGACTATAGACTTGCAAGATATGATCAAGAACACTCATATATTGATGAAAACATAATAGGTTCAGATCTGAAATCATGGCACTCGGGCCCTAGTGACAAGCATTAAGCATAGCAAAGTCATAGCAACATCAATCTCAGAACATAGTGGACACTAGGGATCAAACCCTAACAAAACTAACTCGATTACATGATAGATCCCATCCAACCCATCACCGTCCAGCAAGCCTACGATGGAATTACTCATGCACGGCGGTGAGCATCATGAAATTGGTGATGGAGGATGGTTGATGATGACGATGGCGACGGATTCCCCTCTCCGAAGCCCCGAACGGACTCCAGATCAGCCCTCCCAAGAGGTTTTAGGGCTTGGCGGCAGCTCCGTATCGTAAAACGCGATGATTTCTTCTCTCTGATTTTTTCTCCCCGAAACACAATATATGGAGTTGGAGTTGGAGTCGGAGAGGCAACATGGGGCCCACGAGGTAGGGGGGCGCGCCCCCCACCCTCATGGAGAGGTGGTGGCCCCCTGGCCTTCATCTTTTGCAGGTATTTTTCATATTTTCTAAAAAGTTGCTCCGTGAAGTTTTAGGTCATTCCGAGAACGTTTGTTTCTGCACATAAATAACACCATGGTAATTCTGCTAAAAACAGCGTCAGTCCGGGTTAGTTCCATTCAAATCATGCAAGTTAGAGTCCAAAATAAGGGCAAAAGTGTTTGGAAAAGTAGATACGATGGAGACATATCAACTCCCCCAAGCTTAAACCTTTGCTTGTCCTCAAGCAATTCAGTTGATAAACTGAAAGTGATAAAGAAAAACTTTTACAAACTCTGTTTGCTCTTGTTGTTGTAAATATGTAAAGCCAGCATTCAAGTTTTCAGCAAAGATTATAAGTAACCACATTCACAATAACGCATAGGTCTCAAGTTTACTCATATCAATAGCATAATCAACTAGAGAACCATAATAATAAATCTCGGATGACAACACTTTCTCAAAACAATCATAATATGATATAACAAGGTGGTATCTCGCTAGCCCTTTCCGAGACTGCAAAACATAAATGCAGAGCACCTTTAAAGACCAAGGACTGACTAGACATCGTAATTCATGGTAAAAGAGATCCAGTCAAGTCACACTCAATGTAAACTAACAGTAATTAATGCAAATGACAGCGGTGCTCTCCAACTGGTGCTTTTTAATAAGAGGATGATGACTCGGCATAAAAGTAAATAGATAGGCCCTTCACAGAGGGAAGCAGGGATTTGTAGAGGTGCGAGAGCTTGGTTTTGAAACAGAGGTGAATAATATTTTGAGCGGTATACTTTCATTGTCAACATAACAACCAAGAGATGGCGATATCTTCCATGCTACACACATTATAGGCGGTTCCCAAACAAAATGGTAAAGTTTATACTCCCCCTTCCACCAACAAGCATCAATCCATGACTTGCTCGAAACAACGAGTGCCTCCAACTAACAAGAGTCCCAGGGGGAGTTTTGTTTGCAATTATTTTGATTTAGTTTGCATAAAGCATGGGACTGGGCATCCCGGTGACCAGCCATTTATCTCGTGAGTGAGGAGCGGAGTCCACTCCTCTTGAGAATAACCCGCCTAACATGGAAGATACAGACAACCCTAGTTGATACATGAGCTATTTGAGCATACAAAACAGGATATTTATTTGAAGGTTTAGAGTTTGGCACATACAAATTTACTTGGAACGGTAGGTAGATACCGTATATAGGTAGGTATAGTG
The DNA here is from genome assembly GCF_003073215.2 of Triticum urartu. Classification (NCBI taxonomy): domain Eukaryota; kingdom Viridiplantae; phylum Streptophyta; class Magnoliopsida; order Poales; family Poaceae; genus Triticum; species Triticum urartu. The sequence continues at coordinate 117,318,025 of NC_053023.1, read as the reverse complement.
GACTCATGTGGAATAACTTTGGGGTTTAAGGGATTGGATGCACAAGCAGTATTCCCGCTTAGTACAGGTGAAGGCTAGCAAAAGACTGGGAAGCGACCAGCTAGAGAGCGACAACAGTCATGAGCATGCATTAAAATTAATCAACACCGAATGCAAGCATGAGTAGGATATAATCCACCATGAACATAAATATCATGAAGGCTATGTTGATTTTGTTTCAACTACATGCGTGAACATGCGCCAAGTCAAGTCACTTAAATCATTCAGAGGAGGATACCACCCTATCATACCACATCATAACTATCTCAATAGCATGTTCGCACGCAAGGTAAACCATTATAACTCATAGCTAATCAAGCATGGCACAAGAAACTATGATCTCTAATTGTCATTGCAAACATGTTTATTCATAATAGGCTGAATCAGGAACGATGAACTAATCATATTTACAAAAACAAAAGAGGTCGAGTTCATACCAGCTTTTCTCATCACAGCCAGTCCATCATATATCATCTTAATTGCCTTTCACTTGCACGACCGAACGATGTGAATAATAATAATAGTGCACGTGCATTGGACTAAGCTGGAATCTGCAGGCATTCAATAAACAGGAGAAGACAAGGCAATATGGGCTCTTTTGTCAGATCAAAAATAATGCATATAAGAGCCACTTCAACAATTTAATCATGGTCTTCTCCTATCGACCCCCAAAGAAAAGAAAAGAAATAAAACTATTTACACGGGAAAGCTCCCAACAAGCAAAAGAAGAACATGAAATATTTTTGGGTTTTCTTTTTAATTACTACTACAAGCATGGAAATAAAGCTGATTAAAAGCTACAACTAATTTTTTGGTTTTTCTTAAGGTTTATTAAACACACAAGAAGAAAGCATAAAAAGGGAAATAAACTAGCATGGATGATACAATGACAAAGTATGAGCACCGAGATCTAGCAATGAGTGTGTGAACATAAATGTAATGTCGGTGGGAAATACGTACTCCCCCAAGCTTAGGCTTTTGGCCTAAGTTGTTCTATGGCCACGGCTGGCCTGAAGGATATCCATAATAGTAGTTGGGGTCGTACTTAGAAGAAGAAGAGGAAGACTCCGATTGCCAATGGCCGACAATCATCTCCGGATCCCACTGGTAATTGGACTGTCGTGAAGGACCAACTTGTGGTTCCGGCTCTGGCTCCACGGCTGGTGCAGGGTTCCAGTAGGTGTGAATAGCCTTCAACGGAACAAGGTACGTGCCTGAAGATAAATCAAACAAAAAAGGAGCAGGCAGGGTAATAGTCTCAGGATGATGTTTGTGAAAGAACAATTGATATTTAAGCTCTCCTTCCCTATTCTTAACAATAAAATCATGTGCCACCATACTTTTATAATCTAAATAAACACGAGGCAGCACTTTTTCTTCCTTCTCATAGTGCCTAATAGGTATGTTAAAATGTGCAGCTAGGCATGAATCATAGATGCCTCCAAAGATGGGGCCCTTTGTCCGGTGCAGACTTAACCGTTGGGCAATAATGCCGCCCATACTAACAGAGTTATCACCATATAAACCGTGGAGCAAAATAATAATATCAGGGATACTAAGGTTTCCACAGTTTCCGCGACCAATTAAGCAGCGACTAGCAAATAATGCAAAATAACGTAAAACAGGAAAATGTATGCTAGTTATTCGTGCATAGGAAACCTTCCTTGTTTCCCCTACAGTGATAGTATCAATAAACCCCTCCACATCATCGCGATGTGGCTCTTCTGTCTTGCCCTCAAAAGGGAAACCTGACAAAAATCATAAAGTGACGTATCCTTATGCTCATCATATAAATAAAACTCCACCGTAGGTGGTGAGCTCCTAGAATGGAAATGAAAGTTTTGCACAAAGATATTTGTGAGTAAGAGATACTGATCGCATTGGTCGTGGAGGAAAGCGGTAAGGCCTGCATTCTTAGCCAATTCATGAAAATCTTCATAAATCCCGTCTGCTCTCAAGAAAACCTCGGAAGGACATTCACATGCCCGAACCTCCGCGGTGCGCGGCAGATTATACTTAGGCTTCGGTGCCTTTTCCTTCGAGCTTTGGCTCGATGAGCCCCTCAAAAGTCTCCTCATCATTTTCTGAATTTTTTTGAAATTTTTAGTAACTTCAAAATAAAAGTAAACCAAACTCAATAATATTGATAACAACTACTCCTACAAGTGCCTAGGGCCTATATCATGCATCAAAACTACTTGGAACCATATAAATTTGACATGCAATCTCAAGAACAGGGTCACCTAAGCAGCAAAAATTTGCAATGAATAAAGCACTAGAACAAAAACTAATTGGACCAATGGAGGAGTCACATACCAAGGAACAATCTCCCCAAGTAGTTTTGTGAGAGGTGCTTTGAGCAAGGAGATCGAAAATGGCAGCAAAGTGAGCTAGGACTCGGGTTTGAGCTGGTTATTCGTGTTTGTGGGAGGAAGAAGGAGTGTATGGGTGAAAGGATAAGTGTAGGAGGGCCACCATGGGCCCACGAGGCAGGGGGGCGCGCCCAGGGGGTAGGGCGCGCCCTCCACCCTCGTGAGCAGGTGGTTGACCCCCTACCGTGTTCTCAGTGCCAAATATTCTCAAATATTCTAGAAAAAAATCATATTTAAATTTCAGGGCTTTTGGAGAACTTTTATTTTCGAGGTATTTTTATATTACACGGATAATCAGATAACAGACAGAAAAAATATTTATTTTTATTTTATTTAATATAAAATAACAGAAAGTAAAAGTGGGGTACAGAAGGTTGTGCCTTCTAGTTTCATCCATCTCATGATCATCAAAAGGAATCCACTAACAAGGTTGATCAAGTCTTGTTAACGAACTCATTCCGAATAACATGGAACTGGAGAAATTTCGAATAACACTATGTTACCTCAACGGGGGTATGATCATCCCCAATAATAAGAATATCATATTTCTTCTTGACAGTAGGAAGAGGAAATTCAAAACCTCCAAATATAATTGATGGAATTTTTCCAATAGAGTTGATACTATGAACTTGAGGTTGTTTCCTCGGAAAGTGTACCGTATGCTCATTACCATTAACATGAAAAGTGACATTGCCTTTAGTGCAATCAATAATAGCCCCTGTAGTATTCAAAAAGGGTCTTCCAAGAATAATAGACATACTATCATCCTTGGGAATATCAAGAATAACAAAGTCCGTTAAAATAGTAACGTTTGCAACTACAACAGGCACATCCTCACAAGTACCGACAGGTATAGCAGTTGATTTGTCAGCCATTTGCAAAGATATTTCAGTAGGTGTCAACTTATTTAAATCAAGTCTACGATATAAAGAGAGAGGCATAACACTAACACCGGCTCCAAGATCACATAAAGCAGTTTTAACATAGTTTCTTTTAATGGAGCATGGTATAGTGGGTACTCCTGGATCTTCAAGTTTCTTTGGTATTCCACCCTTAAAGTATAATTAGCAAGCATGGTGGAAATTTCGGCTTCCTGTATCTTTCTTTTATTAGTAACAATTTCTTTCATGTACTTAGCATAAGGATTCATTTTAAGCATATCAGTCAATCGCATACGCAAAAAGATAGGTCTAATCATTTCAGCAAAGCGCTCAAAATCCTCATCATCCTTTTTCTTGGATGGTTTGGGAGGAAAAGGCATGGGTTTCTGAACCCAAGGCCCTCTTTCTTTACCATGTTTCCTAGCAACAAAGTCTTTCTTATCATAACGTTGATTCTTGGATTGTGGGTTATCAAGATCAACAACAGGTTCAATTTCTATGTCATTATCATTACTAGATTGAGCATCATCATGAACATTATTATTAACATTACCACTAGTTTCAGGTTCATTACCAGATTGAGTTCCAGCATTAGAAATAGAAATATAATTTGGATTCTCAGGTATTTCAGTAACAGGTTCACTAGAAGCATGAAAAGTCCTATCATTTTTCTTTTTCTTCCTTTTAGAAGGACTAGGTGCATCTATATTATTTCTCTGAGAATCTTGCTCAATTGTCTTAGGATCGCCTTCAGGATACAAAGGTTCCTGAGTCATTCTACCAGTTCTAGTAGCCACTCTAACAACATTATCATTATCTTTACTATTCAATTCATTGAGCAAATCATTTTGAGCTTTAAGTACTTGTTCTACTTGAGTGGTAACCATAGAAGCATGTTTACTAATAAGTTTAAGTTCACCTTTGACATTAGCCATATAATCACCCAAGTGTTCAAGCATATTTGAATTGTATTTCAATTGTCTACCAAAATAAGCATTAAAATCTTCTTGCTTAGCCATAAATTTATCAAACTCATCTAAGCATGGGCTAGCAAATTTAGTAAATGGGATTTCATCTTTATCATAGATATAGAGAGAATTTACCTTTACTACCTGTGTCGGGTTATCAAGACCATGAGTTTCTTCAATAGGTAATGGATTAAGATTATATGTTTCTTCAACAGGCGGTAAAGTAAGACCATGTATTTCTTCAATAGGAGGTAAATTCTTAACATCTTCAGCTTTAATAACTTTTTCTTTCATAGATTTCTTTGCCTCTTGCATATCTCCAGGACTGAGAAATAGAATACAACTCTTCTTCGGAGTTGGTTTAGGAATAGGCTCAGGAATTGGCTCCAGAGGTGTCCAATTATTTTCACTTGTCAACATATTATTCAATAGAATTTTAGCTTCATCCGGTGTTCTTTCCCTAAAAATAGAACCAACACAACTATCCAGGTAATCTCTGGAGGCATCGGTTAGTCCATTATAAAAGATATCAAGTACTACATTTTTCTTAAGAGGATGATCAGGCAAATCATTAAGTAATTGGAGAAGTCTCCCCCAAGCTTGTGGGAGACTCTCTTCTTCAATTTGCACAAAATTATATATATCCCTTAAAGCAGCTTGTTTCTTATGAGCAGGGAAATATTTAGCAGAGAAGTAATAAATCATATCCTGGGGACTACGCACACAACCAGGATCAAGAGAATTAAACCATATCTTAGCATCACCCTTTAATGAGAACGGAGATATTTTAAGGATGTAAAAGTAACGAGTTCTCTCATCTTTACTGAACAGGGTGGCTATATCATTCAATTTAGTAAGATGTGCCACAACAGTTTCAGATTCATAGCCATGAAAAGGATCAGATTCAACCAAAGTAATTATATCAGGATCAACAGAGAATTCATAATCCTTATCAGTAACCAAGATAGGTGAAGTAGCAAAAGTAGGTCAGGTTTCATTCTAGCATTTAGAGATTGCTTACTCCATTTAGCTAATAGCCTTTTGAGTTCATTTCTATTTTTGCAAGCCAAAATAGCTAAAGAAGCTTCTTGATAAAAAACATAACCCTTAGGAATAACAAGTGATTCTTCATCATCACTTTCATCAGTATCATCAGATTCAATATTTTCAATTTCTCTAGCTCTAGCAAGTTGTTCATCAAGAAAATCACTAAGTGGCACAGTAGTATCAGGCATAGAGGTAGTTTCATCATAAGTATCATGCATAGCAGAAGTGGCATCATCAATAACATGCGACATATCAGAACGAATAGCAGAAGCAGGTGTAGGTGTCGCAAGCTTACTCAAAACAGAAGGTGAATCAAGTGCAGAGCTAAATGGCAGTTCCTTACCTCCCCTCATAGTTAAGGGATAGATCTTGGTTTTTGGATCTCTCAAGTTCTTGATAATGAGAAGAAGATATATATATCCCAAGTGACTCAAAGAATAGAGCTATGCTCCCCGGCAACGGCGCCAAAAAATAGTCTTGATAACCCACAAGTATAGGGGATCGCAACAGTTTACGAGGGTAGAGTATTCAACCCAAATTTATTGATTAGACACAAGGGGAGCCAAAGAATATTCTCAAGTATTAGCAGCTGAGTTGTCAATTCAACCACACCTGGAAACTTAATATCTGCAGCAAAGTATTTAGTAGCAAAGTAATATGATAATAGTGGTAACGGTAGCAAAAGGTAATGATAACAAAAGTAATGTTTTTGGTATTTTGTAGTGATTGTAACAATAGCAACGGAAAAGTAAATAAGTGAAAACAATATATGGAAAGCTCGTAGGCAATGGATCGGTGATGGAGAATTATGCCGGATGCGGTTCATCATGTAACAGTCATAACCTAGGGTGACACAGAACTAGCTCCAGTTCATTGATATAATGTAGGCATGTATTCCGAATATAGTCATACGTGCTTATGGAAAAGAACTTGCATGACATCTTTTGTCCTACCCTCCCTGGCAGCGGGGTCCTTACGGAAACTAAGGGATATTAAGGCCTCCTTTTAATAGAGAACCAGAACAAAGCATTAACAAATAGTGAATACATGAACTCCTCAAACTACGGTCATCACCGGTAAGTATCCCGATTATTGTCACTTCGGGGTTAACGGATCATAACACATAATAGGTGACTATAGACTTGCAAGATAGGATCAAGAACACTCATATATTGATGAAAACATAATAGGTTCAGATCTGAAATCATGGCACTCGGGCCCTAGTGACAAGCATTAAGCATAGCAAAGTCATAGCAACATCAATCTCAGAACATAGTGGACACTAGGGATCAAACCCTAATAAAACTAACTCGATTACATGATAGATCCCATCCAACCCATCACCGTCCAGCAAGCCTATGATGGAATTACTCACGCACGGCGGTGAGCATCATGAAATTGGTGATGGAGGATGGTTGATGATGACGATGGCGATGGATTCCCCTCTCCGGAGCCCCGAACGGACTCCAGATCAGCCCTTCCGAGAGGCTTTAGGGCTTGGCGGTGGCTCTGTATCGTAAAACGTGATGATTTCTTCTCTCTAATTTTTTTCTCCCCAAAACACAATATATGGAGTTGTAGTTGGAGTTGGAGAGGCAACATGGGGCCCATGAGGTAGGGGGGCGCGCCCTAGGGGGGCAGGCGCGCCCCCCACCCTCGTGGAGAGGTGGTGGCCCCCCTGGCCTTCATCTTTTGCAGGTATTTTTCATATTTTCTGAAAAGTTGCTTCGTGAAGTTTCAGGTCATTCCGAGAACGTTTGTTTCTGCACATAAATAACACCATGGTAATTCTGCTGAAAACAGCGTTAGTCCGGGTTAGTTCCATTCAAATCATGCAAGTTAGAGTCCAAAACAAGGGCAAAAGTGTTTGGAAAAGTAGATACGACGGAGACATATCAATATGCAAAAGAAAAAAGATGTGGATAATGATATTGTCAAATTATTTTTTCCTTTCTCATTACGAGATCATGCTAAAACTTGGGTTGCGTCCTTGCCACGAAATAGTATGGATTCTTGGGATAAGTGTAAGGATGCTTTTATTGCCAAGTATTTTCCTCTTGCGAAAATTATTTCTCTTAGAAATCAAATTATGAATTTCAAGCAACTTGATCATGAACATGTTTCCCAATCTTGGGAGAGGATGAAATTAACGATAAGAAACTGCCCTACTCATGGTTTGAACTTATGGATGATCATACAAAAAATTTATGCGAGATTGAACTTTGTTTCTAGAAATCTTTTAGATTCCACCACGGGCGGTACTTTTATGGAAATCACACTAGGTTAAGCCACAAAATTTCTTGATAACATTATGGCAAATTATTCACAATGGCATACCGAAAGAACCTCTACTAGTAAAAAGCTAAATTCTGTTGAAAAAATTAGTACTTTGAGTGATAAATAGACACGCTTATGAAATTGGTTTCAATTAAAGTACTCATATTGATCCTAATGATGTGCCATTGTCTACTTTAATTGAGCAAAACAATGATCCTGTAGATGTTGATTTTGTCTCCTGAAATAAATTCAATAGTAATGCTAATAGAGGTAATTTTAATTCTAGGTCATTTCCCAGAAATTCCTCTAATAATTATGGCAACTCCTATGGTAATTCTTATAATAGTAATAATAGGTTGCCCTCTGATCTTGAAGTAATATTGAAGAATTTATTAGTGCTAAAAAAGTTTTCAATACTACGATAGAAGAAAAAATGTGTAAACTTGATGGTATGTCTAGAAGCATGGATATAATCATTCATGATGTGGAAAAATCTTAAATCTAAATTTTTTTCCATCCAAGCTTGATATTTATGAATCAATTAAAGCTCTTTATGTCTCCATGGGTGAAAGTAAAGAAAGAACCTCTAGGTTGAGGGCTAAGAGAGAATTATTAGAAAAAGCAATTATGCCCGGTTTTTATCGTAGTAATGATGAAGATATTAAGATGATTGGTGTTTCTTCCATTGAATATTTATTTAGCAATGTAAAACTTGATGAAGAGGGGATTGAAGAAGAGTCAACTTTAGCTATAAGGCGTCCCCATAATTCGGAGGCTGAAAATCTCAATGAAAAAAATGATAAAAGCGGGATTGGAGAGGTAAAAACTTTAAATAGTGATGTGCCCACTCTTTTGGATTTCAAGGAATTTAATTATGATAGTTGTTATTTAATTTAGTCTATTTCTTTGTTGCAATCCATCATAAATTCAGCCAATGCTTATGAACAAAATAATGCTTTTACTAAACATATTGTAGAAGCGATGATGAAAGCTTTAGAAGAAAAGCTAGAATTGGAGATTTCAATACCTAGGAAATTATATGATGAATGGGAACCTACCATTAAAGTTAAAAATTAAAAACTACGAGTACAATGCTTTTTGTGATTTGGGTGGTAGCATTTCCACAATACCAAAATCTCTATGTGATGTGCTATGTTTTATCAATACAGAAGAATGTTCTCTTAATTTGCACTTGGCGGATTCTACTATTAAAAATCTTTGGGTAGAATAAATGATGTTCTTATTCTTGCAAATAGAATTATGTACCCATTGATCCATTGTTCTTGATATTGATTGTAATCCATCTTGTCCCATAATACTTGGTAGACCGTTCTTACGTACCATAGGTGTTATTATTGATATGAAAGAAGAGAATATAAAATTTCAATTTCCATTAAAAGGGTATGGAACGCTTCCCTAGAGAGAAAATTAGGCCACCATATGAATCCATTATAAGGGCCACCTATGGAACTAAAACTAAGGATGACAACACTTGAAATTATGCATTATGCCTAGCTAGGGGCCTAAAACAATAGCGCTAGTTGGGAGGCAACCTAATAGTTATCTTTATTTTTCTTGTTTATTTTTTTGTGCACACAATTATGCTACTGTTATGGTTGTCTTTTTGTGTTTTAATTAGTGTTTGTGCCAAGTAAAGCCTTTGGGATGATTTGGATGATAGTTGCTTTGATTCTATGAAAAATAGAAACTTTCACATCTAGTAGCAGAATTGTTAAAATTTGCCGAAGTGTGATAAAATTCTGAATTTATTTACTTATGATTTACATACAAATTTCCCACGTTTTCCTAATTGTTCAAAAATTTTGGAGTTAAAGAAGTATGGTCATTGTTTGAATTACTACAGACTGTTCTGTATTTGTCAGATTCTGTTTTCGTTGCGTTGTTTGCTTGTTTTGATAAAACTATGGATTCTATCGGGGGGTATATGCCATGGATATGTTAGAATATAGTAGGTATAATGCAATAATAAAATATGAATGGGTTGACAACAGTACCTAAAGTAGTGATTTGCTTTATTATACTAACGGATCTCACGAAGGTTTTGTTGAGTTTTGTGTGCTGAAGTTTTAAAGTTTTTGGTGAGATCACGATGGATGGAGGAATGAGGAGTGGAAAGAGTCTAAGCTTGGTGATTTCCGAGGCACCCCAAGGTAATATTCAAGGATTCCAAAAGCATCTAAGCTTGGGGATGCCTCGGAAGGCATCCCCTCTTTCTTCTACAATTCATCAGTATATTACTTGGAGCTATATTTTTATTCATCACGTGATATGAGTTTTGCTTGGAGCGTCGTGTATTATACGAGTCTTTGCTTTGTTTCCTTTTTATTTTGTCACAATCATCCTTTCTCGACACACCTATTTGATAGGGACACACATTTTTCGTGATTTGTTAGAATACTCTTTGTGCTTCACTTATATCTTTTGAGCTAGGCAGTTGCTCTAGTGCTTCACTTATATCTTTTTGAGCACGGTGGTAATTATTGAAGAAATATTTGCACTCTCATGCTTCACTTATATATTTTTGAGAGTTGATAATAATAATGGTAATTTGCACAAGATGTGAATTTAGCCCCAATGTGATGAATATTCATGAAGGATATAATAAAAACTTTCATATAGATCAATGAATATGATAAGTTTGATTCCTTGAAATAGTTTTGCGATATGAAGATGATAATATGTGAGTTATGCTAGTTAGTAATTGTGGTTTAGTAAGAATATTGATGTTAAGGTTTGTGATTCCCTTTTTATGCACGTAAAGTCAATAGTTATGCAACAAAATTATATCCTACTTATGGTGCATTATTCAGTGTTAATTATGTTCAATGCATGTTTATGACCTTTTTGTTTTTTGGTTGTCGCTTCTCAATCTATTTGCTAGCCTCCATTTGCACTAAGCGTGAATGCTTCTTGTGCATCCAACTCCTTAAGCCTAAAGTTTTGCCAAATGAGTCCACCATACCTACCTATATGCGGTATTTACATGCCGTCCTAAGTAAATTCGCATGTGCTAACTCTAATCATTCAAAAAAAATCCATTTTGTGTTCCCGTACCGCTCATGAAGTGGTAGGGGGTGGCCAATATCTTCCATGCTAGGTGGGTTATTCTCATGATGAGTGCTTATTCACTTGCAATTGCACGAGAAAGTGGCAGGTAACAGGGATGCCCAGTCCTAGAATGAGTTAAAATGAAAAAGAAAAAAAAACTCCCCCTTGGAAAGTTGAAAGTTTGGAAGGCATCCATGGATACATCTAGCCATGGATCATGAAAGAATGGTGGAGGGGGAGTAAACTTTATTTTCTGTTTGAGAACCACCTATAATGTGTCTAGCATGGAAGATGTTGGGAATTCTCGGCCGTGACGTTGACAGGAAAAGCGTGCATCTCAAAATAATTTTATCTCTCCATTTTAAGCTTCGAGCTCTAACACCTCTGTGTAGGAACAAAGTATGTCTACCAGAGGGGGTGAATGGGAGTTTTAAAATTTCTTCCAGAAATCTCAAAACTCTCAGAACCCAGCAGCGGAGCAAATGAAAACAGAGTACAGCGAGCGAATACAAGCTATCGAATGGAAATTAAGAACATGCATAGAGACAAATCACATACTTGAAAACGTGCTAAAGTAACAAAGGAGAATAGAGGTACCGGTGATGCTCGATGGTGACAAGGTGTTTGGTAGACCAATTCGTCCTTCTGCACAAGGACTACGTCTGGTTGGAGGGGTTGTGACTTAACACGGAAGATAAACTCTCTTCGCCTTATTCTCCTCGACAATTGGTTCGTCAACCAATGCCGATCACTCATGGTAGATACTTGAGGTGATCTTCGAACCTTTATAGACTTCTTCTTCGACACTGGTACAACGAGGTGCTACACAGATGGTTTTTAACCCCTTTCCGCGACGACATTTGGAACCGTCACCAAGTGTGTGTGAGCGATAGGGGGTCCTTCCCACACGACTCACAAAACGTCGGGGATATGCCCTCCTGGCACACACGCTCGGCAAAATGAGGTCGTGTGCGACCGGCGAGCGATCAAATATGGTTATACGTACAGTAGTGCTAAAAAATACAATTATACAGGCGAAATCATTTCCGGTCGTAAGTACATCCCACATAGTCAATCCCCGCTAAACGTTTCCGTTCGTATATACACCCCACACAGTCGCGCCAAGGAAAATGTTTCCGTTCATAAGTACATCACACACGATATTAACAACTTTATTGTTTGCGTTATTAAATGCATCACACACAGTTTGTGGAAGAAACTGTGTGACAAAGGTTGTCCATCATGCATAGTTTTTATGTGGTAAACGTTTGCGCAAGGTGGCCTAACGCAAATAGTTTTCAAGAGAAGGTCGTGTGTGATTGTTCATTGATCCAACATGGTTTATTCCTAGATACTATGTGTGTTGCCTGAGGTCATCGCCCACGGTATTTTCTCAATAATTGTTTGCAATAGCAAAACCCAATTAGCAGGCTAATTCGCCATTAGCAGGCTAACTACCCTATTATTAATAATCCAATTATTAATCTAATTGACATTCATATTAAGCACATAATATATTTTATTTCCATATTAAGGAAGCATGATTTCATAATTGAAATACATTAGAGTTCAACATGATATATCCAGCACTCAGCTACCCCATTACACAACTGCACCACCAGCAAGTTTCACATGCAACATGTAGAACCTTTCGAGATTAGCATCATAGACGGTACATAGAAAGATGCATCTCATCTTGAAAACTGCTGAAGCGGAAGGCGAATATTGAGCCTTCATTCATGTTGAAGGTCTTTGCAACTTTAGGCTAGTGCCCGTGGATGATTGACCGTCCGTCCTTTGTCCTCTTCAGGAACACTTCAATATTGAACCGTGGGTGTTGTATGAAAACCTTCCTCGCCTCCTGACCATAGAGGTGGTTTGAGAGGTAATCATTAGTGAACTGCTTTGGAAAGGCCTGGAAACAAGGATGTGCATAAATATCTTCTCTATATTGGAAATGGGGCAAAGGAATAAAAAAAGGCAATGTATAATAGTTAGTACCATCTTGTAGTGAACTGATGTCTTCTTCATTGTGCAGACAAAGAACTTGTTGTTTTTTGTCGCTAATTTCTTTATCCTAAAAATCTTTCCGAGTTTCTTGACTTGATTGATATTCATGGACAAGTCATTTTCCCATATGCAAAAAGGGTCGAACAGTGGGTCAAAACCTCTGACAACAGGACCTACATGTGCAAGACCAAATTGTTAAAAACCTAAATATTAGAATGGTTCCTGCAATTGCACAATAATGTGCTATTAGACAACGGACCATGCACGTGCTAACCTCGATTGTAAACCTTAGTGCTTCCCATTGTTTCCCTCAAACACATATAAGGTAGTTAGTCATCAGGTTAAGTAAGGGTTCGCATGCTATCAGTAAAATATGTTGATGAAAAATAAGCACATTGCAGATTTATCGGATTAATTCAAGCTACATGGAAATCCCATTTATCCAAACCAAGCATGATTAAGAACTAGGAAATATAGCACTTGTATATGTTTCTCATGTATTAAGTGCAGCCAAATTCGATTTATTCCTCACATGCACAACAATACAAAATTCTACCCACGACAATTGGACATTGCATTGTAGAATTGAACCAAGCAGTTAACTAAACACCACAACAAATGAACCAAACATTAACTGAGCACCACATTGCACAATATAACATACTCCTAATAGAAGATCAGACAATTAACCAAACCAAGCATGCTTAACAACTTGGAAATATAGCAATTGTATTTGTTTCTCATGTATTTACTACAGACAAATTCAATTTATTCCTCACATGGTATACAATAACAGAATGCACCCACAACAATTGAACATCACATTGCAGAATTGAACCAAACAGTTAACTAAACACCACAACAAATGAACCAAATGTTAACTGAGCACCACATTGCACAATATAACATACTCCTAATAGAAGATCAGACAATTAACCAAACCAAGCATGCTTAACAACTTGGAAATATAGCAATTGTATTTGTTTCTCATGTATTTACTACAGACAAATTCAATTTATTCCTCACATGGTATACAATAACAGAATGCACCCACAACAATTGAACATCACATTGCAGAATTGAACCAAACAGTTAACTAAACACCACAACAAATGAACCAAATGTTAACTGAGCACCACATTGCACAATATAACATACTCCTAATAGAAGATCAGACAATTAACCAAACCAAGCATGCTTAACAACTTGGAAATATAGCAATTGTATTTGTTTCTCATGTATTTAGTACAACCAAATTCGATTTACTTCTCACATGGGATACAACAACAGAATGCGCCCACAACTATTGAACATTGCATTGCAGAATTGAACCAAATAGTTAACTAAACACCACAACACAAATGAACCAAACATTAACTGAGCACCACATTGCACAATGTATAACCAAACCAAGCATGCTTGACAACCTGGAAATATAGCCATTGTATTCGTTTCTCATGTATTTTGTAAAGATAAATTCGATTTATTTCTCACATGGAAGACAATACAAAATTGCAGCCCGAAGAATTGAACATCACATTTGCAGAATCGAACCAAACAGTTAACTGAAGACGGCAACTAATTAACCAAACAATTAATAAGTGACCACCACACTGCACGACATATAGAACATATACACTAGAGCAACAAACTGCATGGTAAAACTAGATAGCACAGTTCACTAGAATTTGTTAAGGAAAGGCAGGAGCAGCACACGCAACGGGTAAATTGAGAATGCTTAACCGACATAGCTAGCAAATGGCAAGGTGCTCCTCCAAGATCCGAGGGTTGGCACGAATGGCAGCCATCACGACCTCATCCGCGCATGCGGCCGCAATTTGCTTCTCCGTTGCCAAATGCTCCTTGAGCTCCTGGCTATACTGCGTGCACCATGGCTTAGGGTGGCGCTTATTTGGTGGAGGGGTCGGTGATTTGGGTGGAAGGTGTCACTCCGGCGGTTGGGGCATGTGGGATGTGGAAGGAGGAGGAGGATGGGGGTTGGGTGTGGATTACCTGCCTAGATAGACAAGGCCAAGCAGCGTGAAAGAGGGTTGCCGGCGAGGTGGTGGCGCTGCAAGCAAGGAGTGAAGGTTTCAACTTGGAAAGGAAGGCGGAAACAGGGGAAATGTGACTTTTGGTAAGGGGAAGGGGAAGGGGAGGTAGATATTTCCGTGGAAGCCGAAAATTTGGAATCGCTTCAGCAAAAAAACTGGTGCGAAACGTACCATCAGACACGGTCCCTTATTCAGAATTGTGTATGATATGTGAACATCACAAACGATTCAAATAGCTTAACCCGTGTGTGATGAGTTTGAACGTCAAATTTTTTGGTTCGAATTTCCCTGTTGTCGGTGCAACAAACCCTGGGTCTGTTGCCTAGACTGTGCACAGGCACGGGAACGAGATTGAAGCACCAACCCAAGTCAGAGTACAAGAAACCAAGAGATTCGAAGGACTAACATGCAGATCAGAAGGACCAAGAACGAGCCAAGGAATTAGGATATCGTCAAGAGAAGAAGCCTCCCTTGCCGGGCAGGCGAGCCCGGCAAGGGGCAAGGCCACCCCAGAAACTGACAGCCAAAACACCCCGGCAGGGCCTGCCGGGGTTCACGGAGGCAAAACCACCTCGCCAACCACTCTATCACGACCCACGTCGTCGATCAGCGCGGTGTCAAGCTGCAAAGTGATTAAGTGGCAGCCATTTGCCACATGGCGGCCATTTCCTACAGGAGAAACCCGCAGATGACACCCGTCCTGCAACGTGTTAAGAGAACACGCGCGGAGCTGGCAAGATAGCCCGGCAAGCCCTGTCGGGCAACCAACGATGTGACGTTAAGCGGTGCATTTAATGCGCCCTGTCAGTCCGCAGAGTTAGGTATGATAGTATTGTTTGCTATCTTATCAGTGTGTAATGACTACTTTGCCACTGTGGTTACCCCTTGACCTATAAAAGGAGGCCCATGGCAACCGTAGAAAGGGTTAGAAGGTTGGATAACTCACACCTCCATACGCGCGTAGTTGTTGCTGCCTGAGGCAACCCTTGCCGGGCAAGTGTACTATGTAGCACCACCACCTTTCCACCATCAATCCACCAAAGCAGGAGCAGGGTTTTACGCCTCGCGGTGGCCCGAACATGGGTAAATTGCCCGTGAGATCTCTGCCGTGCTGCCCCACGCTCGTCTGCTCTTTGTGCAACGCGTCGCCCCCCTGCCGAATCAACAAGGGACCTCCTGGTCCCATAGGTGGCCGTGGTTTCCCGCGACATATTTGGCGCGCCAGGTAGGGGGCTCGCTTGCACGAACCTGAAGGCGTACGCAGCGCGTCGACCTCATCACCATCGTCATCTTCAATGACGCCATCAACCATGGCGCCCAAGAAGAAGCCCGGTCCTTCAGCTCACCCGTCCACCTCGAAGGCTCCGCCACCCACGGCCTCCAATGCTGTGAGGGGTGCGGAAGCGCGCGAGGACGCGAACGCTGCTGGGGAAGTGGTCGGAGCAGGCGACGCTATCGCCACTTCCCGCGTAGCCGACACAGGAGCAGGAGGGTACCGGCGGAGGGCAGCATCAACAACACTCCGACGGTCATGCTCTGCAAGGTACATGTGAGGGGGTCACTCCATCTGCACCCCTCTCCCCCACCGACGGGCACAGCTACAACAACGGCGCTCGGACCGGGGCGAACTGTCGCCCTCTGGCCGCCCCACCACAGGTGCGGTCGCAGCGCGTGCACCTCCCCCAGGATAGGCCAACCAAGCCGTTGCGCTCGACGGAGCCACTGGCCCTCGAGCGCCTTCGCCACACCACATCCAGGTGGTTGCCCCGCAGCGACAATAGGGGCGCTGCGTTACCACCACTGGTACCATCAGGAGCCGAGCAACGGTACAGTTGGCTTCGTCATCATCCCTGCCAAGTACATCTTCGGAGTCCATGGTGCGAGCTCAGCTGCTTCTGAGGTTTCCACCAGCGGCCAAGCAGAAGGACGAGTGGCATGCCACCATCCAAAGTCTGCTCGGTTTCGCCGAAGCTAGGGGCTTACGGTGAGTTGGCCCGCCGCGACCTCTCCAAGCGACAACGACAGCTCGTGCTATTGACCGCACAAAAGGGGCCATCCCCATGGTGCAATCCCCGCCACGGCAGCTAGTATGAGCATGGTAGAATCAAGACCCCGACGACGTCTCAATGGCCTCTTCTGACCCTCGAGCACGTCTAGGCCAACATCGAGCCCCGGAGGATAGGTGGAGAGGAGACGCGCGCGTCGTCGAGCAATGCCGCGACGACCTCCACCGGACCGACGGGTACGATGGCCTCAACGTCAATGAGCCTGCGCTCGGTGTTGGCGGGTGCCTACCTTTCGAGGTTGGCTGCCCTGCCTTTACACGAGAGCTGCAGCAAGTCCATTGGCCGTCCGTTCGCACGTTCAAGCCAGAGATACCTGAGAAATACGACGGGAGGCTGAACCCGGCAGAGTTCCTGAGCATCTACACCATCACTGTTCAGGCTGCCGGAGGAAGAGATGAGAAGGTGCTCGCCAACTACTTCCCTTTGGCTCTCAAGTCCAATGTGAGGTCTTGGCTGATGCACCTACCGGAGAACTCCATTTCATCATGGGATGACCTGTGCCATGAGTTCATTGGTGCTTTCACTGGCGGTCATCAAGAACCGGGCAGGCCCAGTGATTTACAACTTCTCCAACAGAAGGAACGAGAAATCCTCTGTAAGTATTTACAGATATTCAGCAAAGTCCATAGAAATATCCCAAGTATCCATCCGGCAGCGGTAATAGCCGCATTCCATTCCAATGTGTGCAAGCATCGTATTCGTTCCAAGATGAACGTGTGGTTGCCCAAGACTATGAAGGATCTTTACACACTAGTGGATAAGTGTGCCTAGATGGAAGAGGGAAGGAAGTTTCCTGGAGAGGAAGATTGCACCAATGTTGATTCAGAGGACATAGATGAATCAACTAGTTAGAAGAAGAGCAAGAAGCGCAGTAAGAAGCGGAGAGATATCGATAAGGGAGTGATGACTATTGAAGGTTCTGGTATGCCTAGTACCGGCAAGAAGGCCAAAGCTGAGGCCCCCGGCAAGGAAGCTGCCACGTGCACTAATTGCCGGGAAGCTTCTGCCGCTGAGAAATCTGGGAAGGGTGATGGGCCATACTGCAAGATTCATTGGACCAAGGGCCACGACCTTCAAGAGTGTCATCAGGTAGAGCAGCTTGTCAAGAAACAGAGAGCAGCGTATGAGAAGTAACATAAGGAAAAGGGTCAGAATGTTGCTGGCGGTAAGGGTTGGGGCGGTGAAGTAGACCGCTCCGGCAAACCCTTTCAGAACCAAGGAAAGCCCGCCAGGGGTCGAGAGAAGGAAACCTGTGATGATGAGAGTGATGGAGGGGATGAAGAGGAAACCAGTGAGCAGGAATTTCAGAAGTCCACTGACGCCCTGTGCATTGACGGAGGTGCATCTCTACACGCCTCTCACCGCTAGCTCAAACGGTGGGCAAGAGAGGTCAATGCCGTGGAACCAGCGCGAGAGGCCCGGAAACCGCTCAAATGGTCCCGTACGCCCATCATCTTCGACTAAGAGGACCATCCTGGCCGTACCACTGTGATAGGATGTTTGCCGTTGTTGGTCTCTCCAACAATCCGCAACCTCATGGTCTCAAAGATGCTGGTGGATGATACGTCTCCAACGTATCTATAATTTTTGATTGCTTCATGCTATATTATCTACTGTTTTGGACATTATTGGGATTTATTATCCACTTTTATATTATTTTTGGGACTAACCTATTAACCGGAGGCCCAGCCCAGAATTGCTGTTTTTTGCCTGTTTTAGGGTTTCGAAGAAAAGGAATATCAAACGGAGTCCAAACGGAATGAAACCTTCGGGAACGTGATTTTCTCATCGAATACAACTCAGGAGACTTGGACCCTACGTCAAGACACGTAACAGGAGGCCACGAGGTAGGGGGGCGCGCCTACCCTCTCAGGCGCGCCCTCCATCCTCGTGGGCCCCTTGTTGCTCCACCGACGTACTTCTTCCTCCTATATATACCCACGTACCCCAAACGATCAGATACGAAGCCAAAACCCTAATTCCACCGTCGTAACTTTCTGTATCCATGAGATCCCATCTTGGGGCCTGTTCTGGAGCTCCGCCGAAGGGGACATCGATCATGGAGGGCTTCTTCACCAACACCATAGCCCCTCCGATGAAGTGTGAGTAGTTTACCTCAGACCTACGGGTCCATAGTTAGTAGCTAGATGGCTTCTTCTCTCTTTTTGGATCTCAATACAATGTTCTCCCCCTCTCTTGTGGAGATCTATTCGAAGTAATCTTCTTTTTGCGGTGTGTTTGTTGAGATCGATGAATTGTGGGTTTATGATCAAGTCTGTCTATGAATAATATTTGAATCTTATCTGAATTCTTTTATGTATGATTGGTTATCTTTGCAAGTCTCTTCGAATTATCAGTTTGGTTTGGCCTACTAGATTGATCTTTCTTGCAATGGGAGAAGTGCTTAGCTTTGGGTTCAATCTTGCGGTGTCCTTTCCCGGTGACAGTAAGGGCAGCAAAGCACGTATTGTATTGTTGCCATCGAGGATAACAAGATGGGGTTTTCTTCATATTGCATGACTCTATCCCTCTACATCATGTCATCTTGCTTAAGGCGTTACTCCGTTTTCATGAACTTAATACTCTAGATGCATGCTGGATAGTGGTCGATGAGTGGAGTAATAGTAGTAGATGCAGGCAGGAGTCGGTCTACTTGTCTCGGACGTGATGCCTATATACATGATCATACGTAGATATTCTCATAACTATGCTCAATTCTGTCAATTGCTCAACAGTAATTTGTTCACCCACCGTAGAATACTTTTGCTCTCGAGAGAAGCCACTAGTGAAACCTATGGCCCCCGGGTCTATCTTTATCATATCAATCTCCTACTACTTAGTTATTTACTTTGCCTTTATTTTACTTTGCATCTTTATCATAAAAATACCAAAAATATTATCTTATCATATCTATCAGATCTCACTCTCGTAAGTGGCCCTATAGGGAGTGACAACCCTTATTTGCGTTGCTTGCGAGGATTTATTTGTTTTGTGTAGGTGCGAGGGACTCGCGTGTAGCCTCCTACTGGATTGATACCTTGGTTGTCAAAAACTGAGGGAAATACTTACGCTACTTTCCTGCATCATCCCTTCCTCTCCGGGGAAAACCAACGCAGTGCTAAAAGAGGTAACAAGAAGGATTTCTGGCGCCGTTGCCGGGGAGGTCTACGCAAAAGTCAACATACCAAGTACCCATCACATACCCTTATCTCCCGCATTACATTATTTGCCATTTGCCTCTCGTTTTCCTCTCCCCCACTTCACCCTTGCCGTTTTATTTGCCCTGTCTCTCTATCCTCCCTCTATTTGCCTCTTTTTGCCCACTTGCTTTTTGTTTGCTTGTGTGTTAGTTTGCTTGCTTGTCGTTATGGATTGTTCTTTACCTTCTGCCTCTATGTCTGAAATTGGGGATACTATTGTCGATAATAATTTTGATGCTCCTACTAAAGAACCCACTATCTCACATATAAAAAGATTCCGTGTTGGTAGTGGTAATATTATTGGAAAAGGAGTTATTCAAGATTTCTTTACTTGTGCCGGTGCTTTACCCTCTATGGGTAGTTCTATCCTTCATAGAACTAGTAGTCTTGCAGACACTATTGCCATGCTTATAGTTGAACTTGAAAGGCAATTCATGCACATGCATCCTTCCATACAAAGGCTTTTCCTAGAATTTTCTAATATTGAGCATTCTTCTGTTAAGCATGCCGTTACTTTTTTTTGGGCTCATGAGTTTTGATTCATAATAAATTATAGGGTGGACGCTTGCCGTCCTCCCGTAGAGGCCATCCTCTTTGATCAAGAAGAATTAATGCGTTTTCAATCTCTAGACTATGTTGCTTTCAATGAAAATCTTAGAAAAAGGGTGCCTACCAATGTTTTAGTTGATAGAATTTCTGAACTTAATGATGATTTGGCTATTCGAAATAATGAATTGGGATATTCTCTTGAATATAGGCTCACAAAGTTCTGTCAAAAGAATGCTTATAATGATGAATTGGTTCTGCAATATGAAGGACCGAAGGAGGAACCTATACCTCCCAAGGTTGATCTTGGAGAATTTTGTCGCAATAAATTTAGCCCTTTTGATTACTTTTGCTTGCCTCAAAGAAAACTTGCTGCTGAACGTAGAGAATATTAAATGAGTTTTAATAATCTATCTTACTATTATGGCAATACCTAGATCTATTCTTGCTTGTTATGCCTAGCTAGGGGCGTTAAACGATAGCGCTTGTTGGGAGGCAACCCAATTTTATTTTTATTTATTGATTTTTGCTCCTGTTTAGTAATAAATAAATAAATTATCTAGCCTCTGTTTTGGTTGTGTTTTTTGTGTTTAATTAGAGTTTGTGCCAAGTAGAACCACTGGGAAGACTTGGGGAAAGTCTTGTTGAACTTGCTGTAAAAAACAGAAACTTTACCGCTCACGAGAACTGCTGTAATTTTTATTTGGAAAGTGATATTTAGTTAATTCTTTTTGCAGATTATTAATAGATAAATTCCTCAAGTCCAGCAATTTATTTTAGAATTTTTGGGGTTCCAGATCTTGCGCTAGCTACAGATTACTACAGACTGTTCTGTTTTTGACAGATTCTGTTTTTCGTGTGTTGTTTGCTTATTTTGATGAATCTATGGCTAGTAAAATAGTTTATAAACCATAGAGAAGTTGGAATAAAGTATGTATAACACCCATATAAATAAATAATGAGTTCATTACAGTACCTTGAAGTGATCTTTTGTTTTCTTTCGCTAACGGAGCCCACTAGATTTTCTACTTTAAGTTTTGCGTTGTGAAGTTTTCAAGTTTTGGGTAAAGATTTGATGGATTATGGAACAAGGAGTGGAAAGAGCCTAAGCTTGGGGATGCCCATGGCACCCCCAAGATAATCCAAGTACACCAAAAAGTCAAAGCTCGGGAATGCCCCAGAAGGCATCCCCTCTTTCGTCCACTTCCATCGGTAATTTACTTGGAGCTATATTTTTATTCACCAACATGATATGTGTTTTGCTTGGAGCGTCTTGTATTATTTGTGTCTTTGTGTTTTAGTGTGCCACAATCATCCTTTCTGTACACACCTTTTGAGAGAGCCATACATGAATTAAAATTTGATAGAATACTCTATGTGCTTCACTTATATCTTTTGAACTATGTAATTTTGCTCTATGTGCTTCACTTATATCTTTTGAGCGTTATAATTTTGCTCTATGTGCTTCACTTAGATCTTTTAAGAGCACGGTGGTGGATTTGTTTTAAAAAAAACTAATGATCTCTCATGCTTCACTTAAATTATTTTGAGAGTCTCTTAATAGCATGGTAATTTGCTTAATAATAACATGCTTGGTATTCAAGATTTGTGAAACTTTTTTTTGAGTGCATTGAATACTAAGAAAAGATTGAAGCATGATAATTGTTTTGAGATATGGAGGTGATAATATTAGAGTCATGCTAGTTGAGTAGTTGTGAATTTAAAGAATACTTGTGTTAAAGCTTGTGATTCTCGTAGCATGCACGTATGGTGAACCGTTATGTGATGAAGTCGGAGCATGATTTATTTATTGATTGTCTTCCTTATGAGTGGCGGTCGGGGACGAGCAATGGTCTTTTCCTACCAATCTATCCCCCTAGGAGCATGTGCGTAATACTTTGCTTTGATAACTTCTAGATTTTTGCAATAAGTATATGAGTTCTTTATGACTAATGTTGAGTCCATGGATTATATGCACTTTTTCCCATCCTTCCACCATTGCTAGCCTCTCTAATACCGCACTTTTCGCCGGTATCATACACCCACCATATACCTTCCTCAAAACAGCCACCATACCTACCTATTATGGCATTTCCATAGCCATTCCGAGATATATTGCCATGCAACTTTCCACCATCTAGTTTATCATGACACGCTCCATCATTGTCATATTGCTAGCATGATCATGTAGTTGACATCGTATTTGTGGCAAAGCCACTGTTCATAATTCTTTCATACATGTCACTCTTGATTCATTGCATATCCCGGTACACCGCTGGAGGCATTCATATAGAGTCATATTTTGTTCTAAGTATCAAGTTGTAATTGTTGAGTTGTAAGAAAAATAAAAGTGTGATGATCATCATTTTTAGAGCATTGTCCCAAGTGAGGAAAGAATGATGGAGACTATGATTCCCCCACAAGTCGGGATGAGACTCCGGACGAAAAATAAATAAAAGAGGCCAAAGAAGCCCAAAAAAAGAGAGAAAGAAAAGAGGCCATAAAAAAGAGAAAAGGCCCAAATAAAAAAATAAAAAAATGAGAGAAAAAGAGAGAAGGGACAATGTTACTATCCTTTTACCACACTTGTGCTTTAAAGTAGCACCATGATCTTCATGCTAGAGAGTCTCTCGTTATGCCACTTTCATATACTAGTGGGAATTTTACATTATAGAACTTGGATTGTATATTCCAATGATGGGCTTCCTCAAAATGCCCTAGGTCTTCATGAGCAAGCAAGTTGGATGCACACCCACTTAGTTTCTTTTGATGAGCTTTCATATACTTATAGCTCTAGTGCATCCGTTGCATGGCAATCCCTACTCACTCACATTGATATCTATTGATGGGCATCTCCATAGCCCGTTGATACGCCTAGTTGATGTGACACTATCTTCCCCTCTTTTTGTCTTCTCCACAACCACCATTCTATTCCACATATAGTGTTATATCCATGGCTCACGCTCATGTATTGCGTGAAGATTGAAAAAGTTTTGAAAAAGTTAGAGTATGAAACAATTGCTTGGCTTGTCATTGGGGTTGTGCATGATTTAAATACTTTGTGTGGTGAAGATAGAGCATAGCCAGACTATATGATTTTGTAGGGATAACTTTCTTTGGCCATGTTATTTTGAGAAGACATAATTGCTTTGTTAGTATGCTTGAAGTATTATTATTTTTATGTCAACATGAACACTTGTCTTGAATCTTTCGAATCTGAATATTCATATCACAATTAAGAAGATTTGCATTGAAATTATGCCAAGTAGCACTCCACATCAAAAATTCTCTTTTTATCATTTACCTACTCAAGGACGAGCAGGAATTAAGCTTGGGGATGCCTGATATGTCTCCAACGTATCAATAATTTTTGATTGCTCCATGCTATATTATCTATTGTTTTGGAATATATTAGGCTTCATTTTCCACTTTTATATTATTTTTGGGACTAACCTATTAACCGCAGGCCCAGCCCAGAATTGCTGTTTTTTGCCTATTTCAGTGTTTCGAAGAAACGGAATATCAAACGGAGTCCAAATGGAAAAAACCTTTCTGGAACATGATTTTCTTCCCGAATATGACCCAGGAGACTTGGACCCTACACCAAGGAAGCTTCGAGGTGGGCACAGGGTAGGGGGCGCGCCCTACACCCCCACGCACGCCCCCACCCTCATGGGCCCACTGAAGCTCCACCGACGTACTTCTTCCTCCTATATATATCTACGTACCCCAAACGAACAGAGACGGAGCCAAAAACCTAATTCCACCGCCGCAACTTTCCGTATCCACGAGATCCCATCTTGGGGCCTGTTCCGGAGCTCTGCCGGAGAGGGCCGTCATCACAGATTCTACATCATCATAGCCTCTCTGATGAAGTGTGAGTAGTTACCTCAGACCTTCAGGTCCATAGTTATTAGCTAGATGGCTTCTTCTCTCTTTTTGGATCTCAATACAAAGTTCTCCCCCTCTCTTGTGGAGATCTATTCGATGTAATCTTCTTCTTTTTGCGGTGTGTTTGTTGAGACCGATGAATTGTGGGTTTATGATCAAGTCTATCTATGAATAATATTTGAATCTTCTCTGAATTCTTTTATGTACGATTGGTTATCTTTGCAAGTCTCTTCGAATTATCCGTTTGGTTTGGCCAACTAGATTGGTAGTTCTTGCCATGGGAGAAGTGCTTAGCTTTGGGTTCGATCTTGTGGTGTCCTTTCCCAGTGACAGAAGGGGTAGCAAGGCACGTATTGCATCGTTGCCATCGAGGATAAAAAGATGGGGTTTATTTCATATTGCATGAATTTATCTCTCTACATCATGTCATCTTCCTTAAAGCGTTACTATGTTTTTAACTTAATACTCTAGATGCATGCTAGATAGCGGTCGATCAGTGGAGTAATAGTAGTAGATGCAGAATCGTTTCGGTCTACTTGTCACGGACGTGATGCCTATATACATGATCATGCCTAGATATTCTCATAACTATGCTCAATTCTGTCAATTGCTCAACAGTAATTTGTTCACCCACCGTAGAATACTTATGCTCTTGAGAGAAGCCACTAGTGAAACCTATGGCCCCCGGGTCTATTCTCATCATATCCATCTCCATCACTTTAATCTTGCTTTGCTTTTTTACTTTGCCTTTTACTTTTCACTTTGCATCTCTATACCAAAAATACCAAAAATATTATATCTATCAGATCTCACTCTCGTAAGTAACCGTGAAGGGATTGACAACCCCTAATCGCGTTGGTTGCGAGTAGCTATCGTTTTGTGCAGGTACGAGGGACTTGAGCGTGGCCTCCTACTGGATTGATACCTTGGTTCTCAAAAACTGAGGGAAATACTTACGCTACTCTGCTGCATCATCCTTTCCTCTTCGGGGAAATCCAACGCAAGCTCAAGAGGTAGCACGGTCCGGAAAGTAAGCTTTTCTCATCCTCTTGCTCACTTGGATCCAACATTTATTTTGAAGACGCAGCAGCACGAGGCTCGCCGCACAACCCAGCATAGCGGCCAAAAGGTCACTTCGGCCAGTTTACCTGACACCCCGGTTCGAAAGCGCCAATCTGAGGTCTCACCCACTTCTGACAATTCTTATCCCAAGGCAGGCTATTTCCGACAACCTCTTAATCCGTCCGATTCAAATTATCAGGTGACACCTCCTTCATCCTCTGGCGAGTCAACAACGACCCAACTTCCTCCTCTCAAAACTGTCGCTGGGTAAATACTTCAATCCCTTCTTTTGATGTTTTCATACTTTATATACTATGCTTAATTTTCGCATCTTTTTCTGTTTTAGAGCCAAAGCCAGACCCAGCAAAAAGGCTCGGGTGACCAGTCCGCCCGAAGACCAGATAGTTCTTGAACCAGAGCAAACGGCTGGACCGGAGGGTCCAAATCCAAATCCTGAAGCTACCTTTGATGAACCACCCCCTCAAGATCACAATACCGATGAACAACTAGAAGTTGACACTGATGTACCTGATGATGATCTGGCAAATCCCATCCGGGCTGACGATAGACCTTCTAGTCCGGTGAAAGCTACTGACACCCCATCAACTCCAGAAAAGACTACTAGAGACAAAGAAGGCGATGTTATCATTACCGGTATGAGCCACGGCTCTCCTGGCCATCCTGTTATATTGGCAAAACATAGTGCCAAGGAAGAGCGTGCTGCCATGGAAAAAGGTAAATGGAGCACCGACTTGTCAAGTTACGCCCATCTCAGCGCTCAAGAACTCCACTCCGGTTTTCTAAACCATCTGCACTCAAACCGTGATTATGAAGCCGGTTTGGTGAACCTGATGAAGGAACGCTATGAGGTATTTTCATCACTTTTCCTTTCTTAAATCCAAAGTAAAAGTATCATCCCAAGTAGCCCCCAAGGGCCGGTTTATGATGGCAATCATAAACTGGGACTTTGTAATATCTTAATCCTTGCATGCTGATCCTCCATATGTCAATTGATCTTTGGAAATAAACCGGTACTTTATCATTGTATTCCTGTAGTTTTCATCGGTGTAGCCCCCAAGGGCCGGTTTAGCTTTGCAAGGTAAATCGGGTCTTGAATCAATGCGTCAACTTTGAACAGATGTACATTAGCCCCCAAGTGTTAAGGATAATGCTTGCATTGTACTTGAGACTTGTGAAAAATATATTGATGATAGAGTAAATAGGCATTAGCCCCCAAGTACAAAGTGCATAACTTGTTATACGCTTGGTACTTCATAACCTGTCTTTATGATATATCTCACCTTTGCCTGGGCTCATCAAAGTGAATAGTTCAATAAGTGTTATCTGGCTTTTCCTCTGGTGCCTGCAACTCGGTCCAATCATTGGTGAAATCCACGAGTGTTTGAGATTTGATTGTTGTGCGAGGTGTATATTTGAGTCCATGAGGTCCAAGCTCAATAGCTCACTTAGCAATCCGGCCAGTTGCTTCTCTGTTTTGAATGATATCTCCCAGAGGGGCTGAACTGACCACTGTGATAGGATGGCCCTGAAAATAATGCTTGAGCTTCCGGCTTGCCATAAACACCCCATACACCAGCTTCTGCCAATGCGGATACCTCTGCTTTGATTCGATAAGCACCTCACTGATATAATAAACCGGTCGTTGAACCAGATACTCCTTTCCAGCCTCCTTGCGCTCCGCAACAATACCCACACTAACAGCCCGGGAATTAGCAACCACATATAGCAGTAAAGGCTCTTTATCGACCGGGGCCGCAAGGACAGGCGGTTCAGCTAACTGCCTCTTCAAATCCTCAAACGCTTTATCAGCCGCATCACTCCAGACAAAGTCATTCGTTTTCTTTAGCATCTGATATAAAGGGATAGCTTTTTCCCCGAGACGACTGATAAACTCGCTCAAAGCCGCAATCCGGCCGGCTAAGCGTTGAACGTCATTGATACACGCCGGTTTAGCCAGGGACGTTGTAAGTGCATCTAGTGCCACCCCTAGTTGGTTTTGGAGTATTGACGACAAACCTAGTTGAGGGACTAATGTGTTTGTGAGAATTGCAGGATAACACAGGTAGAAGTCCCTCATTGATTCGGTTTTCCTACCAGAGATGACCCCTAAAAATGTATGAAGACATTGAAGTCAAAGGTGGTATATGAAGATATTCACATTGAAGACTATGACAAGAGAAGACATCGCATGAAGCCTATGGAGCTCGAAGACTTAGATCTTTCGTAGTTCTTTTTCTTCTTCTTTGTTGAGTCATAGGAACCACCGTACTGTTAAGTGGGGTCCAAGAGAACCAGTCAGAATGACTGAAGTGATGCCTAACCAAAACCTATGTCTTCGAGTGAAGACTATGAGAGCGAATCTTGTCCAGAGTCGGACAAGTCAGCTTTGCTTGTAGCCCAAGTAAAGTTGTCGTGTGAGTTTGAAATCTGACCGTTGGAACACTGTCAGTTCCTTAGTGACCCAAGGTCATTTCGGACAAATCAGGTCGGGTTGCCTAGTGGCTATAAATAGCCCACCCCCTACAACCAAAAACGGTTGGCTGCTCAGAGTTAGTGTACGGCTTTTGTTGTTTGAGAGAAACCCACCTCGAAGCCTTTGAGAGAGAATTCCTTGCGAGGATAAAGCCCTAACCACCCAGAGCCAAAGAGAATTGGGCATCACTTAAGTCTTCTCGTCTGTGTGATCTGAAGACTTATTACACTTGAGGACTGTGAATCCTCCAGCCGGTTAGGCGTCGCGTTCTGAGCATCCAAGAGACATTGTGGATTGCCGGTGAACGAAGTCTGTGAAGGTTTGGGAGTCTACCTTGAAGACTTACCAGAGTGATTGGGCGAGGTCTGTGTGACCTTAGCTCAAGGGGAATATGGTGAGGACTGGGTGTCCTGAGCTGCATGTTCAGGACTGGGTGTCTGGGACTGTGTGTCCTCAGGTTTAAATACCTAGCCGCCCTAACCAGACGTACAGTTGTCACAGCAACTGGAACTGGTCCAACACATCATTGTCTTCAACGAGTCACTGGTTTCATCCTTCCCTTCTCTTTACGTACTGTTACTCCTTGTGAAGTCATTGTATGATTGCACTATCTTTTATCTTCACTGAGTGACTGCGTGTTCTGTTTGGCTTCATAATATCTTCCTACCTGATCCTTACTACATTGCTGCTATTAGTCATTGTGCTTTCACTCTATTGAATACTTGACTATGTCTTGCCTAGTGTAGTCTACCTTCCGCTGCAGGGTAATAGGTTTATTTCTATCGTTTGTCTTCATAACTTCCACGTTTTGAAGACTTTCATAAAAATCGCCTATTCACCCCCCTCTAGTCGATATAACGCACTTTCAGACGTGATCGCTGAAATTTTTTCCGGATTAGCCTCAATGCCCCTATTTGACACCAGAAACCCCAGGAGCTTGCCTGCTGGAACACCAAAGACACATTTGTCCGGATTAAGCATCATCTTATAAACCCGGAGGTTGTCAAAAGTTTCCCTCAAGTCATCTATCAATGTTTCCTCCTTCCTGGACTTCACCACAATATCATCCACATATGCATGAACATTGCGCCCAATCTGCTTATGAAGACAATTCTGAACACATCGCTGATAAGTCGCCTAGGCACTCTTGAGCCCAAAGGGCATGGAGACATAGCAGAAGGCTCCAAAGGGAGTTATAAAAGTTGTCTTCTCCTGGTCCTTAACTTCCATTTTGATCTGACGATAACCAGAGTAAGCATCCAGAAAACACAAACGGTCACAACCCGCCATAGCATCAATAATCTGATCAATGCGAGGGAGGGCAAAGGGATCTGCTGGACAAGCTTTGTTCAAATCTGTGTTGTCCACACACATACGCCAAGTGCCATTTTTCTTAAGAACCAGCACTGGATTAGCTAACCACTCAGGGTGAAAAACCTCCACAACAAACCCTGCGGCCAACAGCCGAGCTACCTCCTCACCAATAGCCTTACGCGGCAGAGAAACTGCCCACCGGTTTAAACTTAGGATCTATATTCAGTGTGTGCTCAGCGAGTTCCCTCGGTACACCTGGCATGTCAGAAGGCTTCCATGCAAAGATGTCCCGGTTCTCATGGATGAACTCGATGAGCGTGTTTTCCTATTTGGGATCCAGGTTAGCGCTGATGCTGAACTTCTTGGATGAATTGCCAGGAACAAAATCAACCATCTTAGTGTCTATGGCCGATTTAAACTTCAACGCCGGATCGTGCTCTGTAGTTGGCTTTTTCAAAGAAGTCATGTCTGTCGGATCAATCTTGTTTTTATAAAACTTCAGCTCTTCTGTGGCACAAACCGACTCAGGTAAGCCGCATCACCTTCCTCACATTCCATAGCAATCTTCCTGCTCCCATGTACTGTGATGGTCCCCTTATGACCTGGCATCTTAAGCTGCAGATAAACATAACACGGCCTCGCCATGAACTTGGCATAAGCCGGTCGTCCAAACAGGGCGTGATACGGACTCTTGATTTTCACCACCTCAAAAGTCGATGTTTCTGACCTTGAGTCATGATCATCTCCAAAAGCCACCTCTAGGGCTATTTTGCCCACTGGATATGCACACTTACCAGGCACCACACTGTAACACCCCGGATGTGAATTACCCAATATGTAATCCAACTCTTGCCGTTTCCGGTCTTAAGTTATTTTAATTTCTCGGGTTCGGGTTTTTGTCTCCGTGTGTTGTTGTTGTTGTTGTTGTCATGCATCTCATATCATGTCATCATGTGCATTGCTTTTGCATACGTGTTCATCTCATGCATTCGAGCATTTTCCCCATTGTCCGTTTTGCATTCCGGCGCTTCGTTCTCCTCCAGTGGTCATTTCTACCTTTCTTTCGTGTGTGGGGATTAAACATTTCTGGATTGGACCGAGACTTGCCAAGCGTCCTTGGGTTACTACCGGTAGACCGCCTGTCAAGTTTCGTATCATTTGGACTTCGTTTGATACTCCAACGGTTAACCGAGGGACCGAAAAGGCCTCGTGTGTGTTGCAGCCCAACACCCCTCCAAGTTGGCCCAAAACCCACCTAAACCTTCTCCATCACCTAGAGCATTCGATCACGATCGCGTGGCCAAAAACCGCACCTCATTTGGACACTCCTAGCTCCCTCTACCTCTATATATATACCCCTCATTCCAAATCTCGGATCCCCTCCTCGAAATCCTAAAAATCTCAGCTCCGCCGCCATCGGACACGTCCGGCCGCAACCGGACGCGTCCGCCCGCCGCCGCCGACCTATCGCCGCCTGCCACGTGGCTCCCCGCCATCCGCCGCCGCCGAAGCCCGCCGGGCCCGAGAACGGCCCTGCCCGCGCGCCTTCGTCCTCCTCCTCCGCGGTGCCCGAGCCGCCGCCTTCCTCCGCCTCGACGCCGGCAAGCCGCCGCATCCGGTCGCCGCGCCGCCACCGGGCCGCTCCTCGCCGCCCCTCGCCGCGCCTGACCGCCGCCGTCTCCGCCCCGGCCTCCTCCTCCCTCCTCGGCGTACGCACCGCCCCGGAAGGCCGGCACCGACCCGAGCCCTCCGGTGAACAGTGATCCTCCGATGAACCTCGTAAAGCGTGTGGATCTGGATCTGAGAAATATCTCGGGTTGACTTTCTCCCGAAACCCTAGTTCATATGCCCTTGTTCATTGCATCGTAACTTTGCATCCGTAACTCCGTTTTGGGCATATAGCATATAAAAATGTTTGCCTCAGAGAGTACATCATTTCATCTCATTGCATCATTTTCATTTGAGTTCATCTTGATGCCCGAAATGCTGCTAGAAGAGTGCTACTTGAGATAATTGTCAGATCTGCTGCTTCATTTAGATATTTGTCATTTTTTGCCATGATTAATGTGTGTATGATATGCCCCTGAGCTCTACATATGTTTTTTTAAGGGTTTTGCCATCTTTCCAGAGGTGCAACCCATGTATTTTTGTGATGTGTGTGGTGACTAGCACGAGCTTGCAAAGTGAGGCATTTGTTAATGCTGATTTCAGGGACTTAGCATTTCCACTAAGTCCTTAAGCTGTTTATCTCATATGGCCATATGTTCATGTTGTTTCCTAGTGATCCGTGCCTCTTTTGAGGATGATCAGTAAGGATGATTTGTTAATCTTGTAGTGCTCTATCCATCCATGTCTTTGTTTGCAATTATGGATCACCCTAGCTTGAGTCGATCGAGCTCTACTTTTGTCATTTCGTGAATCTGGGCAGATTGTCTACTTGTTAGCGATTTTGCCGATGATGTTGTAGTTGTTCCGTGCATGCTATGGTTTTGTTCTTGCCATGTCTAGCTTGCATTTTGTGTATTATTGATGGGTGTATGATTAGATTGTCATGACTTTCTCTGTGGTGAGTGCATCGAGCTCGTAAACATGCCTACCTGATATCTGTTTCAGCATGCTCCAGTTTTCACTAAGTCTGTGATCTAATTATGTTTTTGCCATGTTCACATGCTTGCAATTGTATTTTCTGATCCCTTTTGGCTCAAGGTCACTAAGGGACTTTTGTTAAAATCTTTGAGTAGCTCCATGCCATGCTTTACTTTGCCATGTTCAGGTCCTGTAGCATGTAGTTTTGTTGATCCGAAGTGTGCTATCTGATCTGAAATTCCAGACAAGTGTTAATTTCACTAAGTCTGAAATCTGTTTGTCAAATGCATTTTTGCCATGCTTGTTTGAACTTGTTAATGGATGAATTGGCCGTAGCTCAGTGCTAGACTTTTGTTAAGCTTCTTGAATGCATCCCTGCCATGTATTTTGATGCCATGTTTGAGTGCTGTAGTATGTTCATCTTGTTGCATTTAGATGGCTACTTGCTGTAAATCGCAGAACGTGATCATATTTGAATCGCTTGCCATTTCCAAACCGTAACTCCGATTTCGTCGTTCTTTATATCGTTTTCAAGCGATTTCATCTCATCTTTCCAGTGTCACACTTGGATTTCCAAGTTGAGGCCATTTTCATGCATCCCTTGTCAAATCTTGCATATGCATCCCGCATCGCATCCCGCATAGCATACCATCCTTGCATCATATTGTTTGAGCTTTGCACGTGGTTGATTGTGTCCTTGTTGCTTTTTTGTCTTGTTTGGGTAGAGCCGGGAGACGAGTTCGCTAACGAGGAGCCCGTTGAGTTTGCTTTCGAGGATCCAGTCAACTCTGACAACTTTGCAGGCAAGATGACCATACCCTTGAAATCACTACTATCTTTGCTTTGCTAGATGATCGCTCTTTTGCTATGCCTATGATACGATGCCTACCACTTGCTTATCATGCCTCCCAAATTGCCATGTCAAACCTCTAACCCACCATGTACTAGCAAACCGTTGATTGGTTATGTTACCGTTTTGCTCAGCCCCTCTTATAGCGTTGCTAGTTGCAGGTGAAGATTGGAGACCGTTCCTTGTTGGAACATTTATTTACTTGTTGGGATATCATTATATTATCTTGTTATCTTAATGCATCTATATACTTGGTAAAGGGTGGAAGGCTCGGCCTCTCGCCTAGTGTTTTGTTCCACTCTTGCCTCCCTAGTTTCCGTCATATTGGTGTTATGTTCCCGGATTTTTGCGTTCCTTACGCGGTTGGGTTATAATGGGAACCCCTTGATAGTTCGTATTGATTAAAGCTTTTCCAGCAATGCCCAACCTTGGTTTTACCATTTGCCACCTAGCCTATTTTTCCCTTGGGTTTCCGGAGCCCGAGGGTCATCTTATTTTAAACCCCCCCGGGCCAGTGCTCCTCTGAGTGTTGGTCCACCTGTCAGCTGCCGGTGGCCACCAAGGGCAACTCTGGGCTGGCCTACCCGTACCTAGGACAATCTGAGTGTGCCCTGAGAAAGAGATATGTGCAGCTCCTATCGGGATTTGTCGGCACATTCGGGCGGTGTTGCTGGGTTTGTTTTAACCTGTCGAAGTGTCTTGAAGAACCGAGGTACCGAGTCTGATCGGAACGTCTCGGGAGGAGGTCTATTCCTTCGTTGACCGTGAGAGCTTATCATGGGCTAAGTTGGGACTCCCCTGCAGGGATTTGAACTTTCGAAAGCCGTGCCCGTGGTTATGGGCAGATGGGAATTTGTTAATGTCCGGTTGTAGATAACTTGAACCTTAACTAAATTAAAATGAATCAACCGTGTGAGTTACCGTGATGGTCTCTTCTCGGCGGAGTCTGGGAAGTGAACACGGTGTTGGAGTAATGCTTGCCGCAGGTTGCCTCTCTAGTTACTCGTTCGCGCTTTGCCTCCTCTTCTCGCTCTCTTTTGCGAACAGGATAGCCACCATATATGCTAGTCGCTTGCTGCAGCTCCACATATTTACCTTGCCTTTCCTAGAAGCTTAAATAGTCTTGATCGCGAGGGTGCGAGATTGCTGAGTCCCTGTGGCTCACAGATTACTTCCAAACCAGATGCATGGCCTGATGATTCCGCTCCAGGTGACGCGCTTGAGCTCAAGTGGGAGTTCGACGAGGACTCTCAACGATACTACGTGTCTTTCCCTGATGATCAGCAGTGGTGCCCAGTTGGGGGTGATCGGGACCGTGTCGCATGTTGGGTTATATTTTATTTTGGCGCCGTAGTCGGGCCATGAGCATTTGGATGTTGTAATGCTATTTATGTACTTTGATTGACGTGGCGAGTGTAAGCCAACTATGTATCTCCCCTTTACTATTTATATTACATGGGATGTTGTGATGATTGCCTAACTTGCGACATTGCTTTCAATGCAGTTATGTCTCTAAGTTGTGCCTCGACACGTGGGAGCTATAGCCGCATCGAGGGCGTTACAAGTTGGTAATCAGAGCCTTCCCCAACCTTAGGAGCCCCATTGCTTGATCGTTATTAGCGGCCGAGTTGTGTCTAGAAAAATGTTTTGAGTCATTTAGGAATTATATATCGGAGAGTTAGGAATTCTTTTTACTTCCCAGTCTCCTCATCGCTCTGGTAAGGCATCCTGACGTAGAGTTTTGACTCTTCTCTTCTCAAATTTCACTAAAAAAAAATTTAGGATCACGCGGGTATCTTGGAATCGTTCCGATGGTTTTATGACGAGAACATTGTCTTGGTGCCTCCTGTCAGGGGTTTTGTGGAAGTGTCCCGGGGAGTTGAGCTCTGAGGTGTTGTCGTCATAATTTTATCGTTGCAGTTCTGGAATACCTGAGTTTAGTACGCCGACATCGAAAATCTCTTTTATGCAGTTCGTTGGTGAGATAACCTCGACGCCACCCAGTACTGGGGCGGGAGTTCGGGAGTATCGCCATAACTTGTATAACGGATGCTTTTCGAAGGTTGAGGTAGATGGTTTCCGAAGTTTTTCTCGGTTATGTGTTGAAGGATGGATACAGCTGGATGTAGGATTTGCTAGATTTGGGTGAGATATTATGCTTCCCCTGTATCCCCAACACCTGATTGCATAACCGGAAAGGTTCAGGAGTTTCATAGGTGGGAATTCTTGTAGCTCTAGTTCTTCTTCCACGGATATTTGGTTTGAGATTGGGATTTCTTACCGAGTATTCGTTCTTGATCCGTACCTTATTGATTTATTTCTCTACCTGAATTCTAAGTGGCTTCTCAATTTATGGATATGTGACCATTTCAAGAGGAATGCATTCGTTCATTTTGTTCAGATGTGAAGACTTTATGTTGCAATTTTCATTCCGTTGGATTCAGCTTCATTTATCTGTCTATGTGCTAATGGTGGTCAACCTCTTCAGGATGGCTCCCGCTAAGAGCACCAATCAGAATCAGAATCAGAATCAGGATCCGCCACCACCTCCCCCTCCTCCGAAGGCATGGCAAGCTGTGATGGCCGCAACCAATGCAAACACACAGTTGATCATGCAAATTCTTCAAGAGCGCAATCAAGGCATCCAAGGGAACCAAGGAAACAATCAGAATCACTTTGCTACACTCAACCAGTTCCTTGCTAATGGGCCAAAAACTTTCAGCAATTGTGTTGAGGCAACTGATGTTGATGATTGGCTCGTGGATCTGTGCAAGCATTTCGAGTGCAGTAACGTCAGGCCTGAGGACTTCGTCAAGTTCTCTTCCTTCCAACTCAAAGATCAAGCTGCAGAATGGTTCCAGCAGTACAAGGATTCCAGAGGTGGACGTGCGATTACCTGGGATGAATTCCGTCAAGACTTCAAAGCTCATCATATTCCTCAGAGTGTGGTTGAAAGCAAGCGTGAGGAATTCCGCAACCTGAAGCAAGGCTCTTTGTCTGTCTATGACTACAACAAGTTGTTTCAGAAGCTCGCCCACTTTGCCAAGCAGGACGTCCCTGATGAGAAGAGCATGATATACCAGTTCAGGGGTGGTCTCAGAGAAGAAATCCAGCTAGCTCTTGTTCTCTTTGAGCCCTTGAGATACGATGAGTTCTACAACATGGCACTGAAGCAAGAGGCCGCTCAACTGAGGTGTGATGCTTCCAAGAAGCGAGTCAGAGATGCTACTCCTTCTTCCTCTACTCAAGTGGCCAAGCAACAGAAGTATTGGCTTCCTCCTCCTCCGTTCCGTCAGCCGTATCAGCAAAAGAGCAAAGGTGGCAGTGGATCTTCCCACCCACCCAACCCTGGCTTTCAGAACAAGACTTCGTCTCAAGCTCCAAGATCGAGTGCTCCGTATCACCGTCCGCTTTCAGAGGTCACGTGCAACAAGTGCCAACAGAAGGGTCACTATGCCAACAAATGCTTCAATCAGAGGCGTCTTCCTCCTCCTCCTCCTGTGAGATCAGCAAGTACAGCTGTGGTCGAGCATAACCCCAAGCACGCCAAGGTCAACTTGATGAACGCATCTCAGGCAGAGGATTCGTCAGATGTCATCATGGGTAATTTTCCTGTTAACGATATTCCCGCAAGAGTTCTTTTTAACACTAGTGCATCGCATTGTTTCATCTCGAGACCGTTTACATCTAGGCATGAATTGGTTTCGAAAGTTTTGCCTAGTCCGTTAGCAGTTGTCTCTCCCAGTAAGCGCATGCATGCTAACTCCATCGTTCCGGATGTTACTATCACCTTGGGTGACTACAAGTTTCTGGCTTCTCCAACGGTTCTTGGTGACTCGGATATTGATCTTATTCTCGGAATGGATTGGCTTTCTAAGCACAAGGCTCAGCTTGATTGTGCAGCCAGGCAGATTCAATTGACTCATTCGTCTGAGGATGTAATTGCCTTTGCCGCTCGTGATGATACCATCCGTCTGTTTTCTCTCAATGAGAAGGGTGAACTCGATGCCATCTCGCAAATTCCAGTCGTTTGCGAATATCAAGACGTCTTTCCAGAAGAGCTTCCAGGAATGCCTCCGCACCGGCCAGTTGAATTCGTCATTGATCTTGAGCCTGGCACGGAACCCGTGTGCAACCGTCCTTACAAGCTCGGGCCTGAAGAGTTGAAGGAGTTGAAGAAGCAACTCGATATTCAAGAGAAAATGGGTCTCATCCGCCCTAGTTCTTCTCCGTGGGGTTGTGGTGTTCTTTTTGTGAAGAAGAAGGATGGAACGGACCGACTTTGTGTTGATTACCGTCCATTGAACAAGAAGACC
Organism: Triticum urartu; assembly: GCF_003073215.2. Classification (NCBI taxonomy): domain Eukaryota; kingdom Viridiplantae; phylum Streptophyta; class Magnoliopsida; order Poales; family Poaceae; genus Triticum; species Triticum urartu. Next base: position 117,280,983 of record NC_053023.1, on the reverse strand, counting down.
ATCAAGAACAAATACCCACTTCCCAACATCAATGAGCTGTTCGAACAACTCAAAGGTGCCCAAGTATTCTCCAAGATTGATCTCCGTATGGGTTATCATCAGATTCGAATTCGTGAGCAAGATATTCCCAAGATGGCTTTCAGGACAAGCTATGGTTCATATGAATACACTGTCATGTCTTTTGGCCTCGTCAACGCTCCTCCGACTTTCTCTCGCATGATGAACTTCATCTTCGATGCCTACACCAATGACTTCGTTCTGGTCTATCTCGACGACATTCTGGTTTTCTCGAAGAACAAGGAAGATCATGCCAAGCACTTGCGTTTGGTGCTTGATAAGCTGAGGGAACACAAGTTCTACGCCAAGTTCTCCAAGTGCGAATTTGGCTCGATGAGGTTCTTTATCTTGGTCATATCATCTCTGCCAAGGGCATTGTGGTGAATCCTGAGAAGGTGTCTGCAATTGTGAATTGGGAACCTCCTCAGAACGTGAAGCAACTCCGTAGCTTCCTCGGTCTCGCAAGCTACTGCCGAAGATTCGTTGAAAACTTTTCTAAGATCGCGAAGCCTCTCTCAAATCTTCTCCAGAAGCACGTCAAGTACGTTTGGTCTCCGGAGTGTGACATTGCTTTCAACAATTTGAAAGAGAAATTGATCACTGCTCCAGTTCTGACTCCGCCTGATGAATCCAAGCCGTACGAGGTCTTTTGTGATGCCTCTCTCCAAGGTCTTGGCGCAGTATTGATGCAAGAGAAGAAAGTTGTTGCTTATACCTCTCGCCAGTTGAAGCCCAACGAGTAGAACTACCCCACTCATGACCTCGAGTTGGCGGCAGTTGTGCATGCTCTTTTGACTTGGAGACATCTCTTATTGGGAAGAAAAGTGGACATTTTCACTGACCACAAGAGTCTCAAGTACATCTTCACTCAGCCTAATCTCAACCTCAGGCAGACTCGATGGGTCGAAATGATTCAAGAGTATAATCCGAGTATCGAGTATACTCCAGGCAAGGCCAATGTGATTGCTGACGCATTGAGCAGGAAGGCTTATTGCAACATTCTGATTCTCAAGCCTTATCAACCCGAGCTTTGTGAAGCTTTCCGCAAACTTAATCTGCAAGTTGTTCCTCAAGGTTTCCTCGCCAACCTTCAAGTCTCTCCTACCTTGGAAGACCAGATTCGCCAAGCTCAGCTTCTTGATGCTATGGTGAAAAAGGTGAAGATTGGGATTGTCAAGAGTCAACCCAAGTACAAGTGCTACCGCCTTGATGACAAGGATACTCTCTTCTTCGAGGATCGTATTGTTGTGCCCAAAGGTGAACTTTGTAAAGTGATCATGAACGAGGCTCACAATTCTCTCCTCTCCATCCACCCTGGGAGCATGAAGATGTATCAGGACCTCAAGCAGGCTTATTGGTGGACTCAAATGAAGCACGAGATTGCTCAATTCATGAATGAATATGATGTCTGCAGAAGAGTGAAGGAAGAACACCAAAGGCCAGCTGGTCTCCTCCAACCTCTTGCCATTCCAGAATGGAAGTTTGACCACATTGAGATGGACTTCGTGACTGGGTTTCCAAAGTCCAAGCGTGGCAATGATGCTCTATTGGTTGTCATTGAAAAACTCACCAAAGTGGCTCACTTTCTGCCTATCAAAGAGTCAATCACTGCAGCTCAATTGGCGGAACTCTATACCTCTCGAATTGTCTCTCTGCACGGTATTCCACAAGTGATCTCTTCAGACCGTGGCAACATCTTTACCTCCAAGTTTTGGGATTCTTTTCAGAAGGCCATGGGCACCAACATCCGCTTCAGCACAGCTTTCCATCCTCAAACTAGCGGTCAAGTCGAGCGTGTCAATCAGATTCTTGAAGATATGCTCAGGGCTTGTGTGATCTCCTTCGGCATGAAGTGGGAGGATTGTCTTCCATATGCTGAATTCTCCTACAACAACGGTTTTCAAGCAAGTTCGGGCAAGGCCCCATTTGAAATTCTGTATGGCAGGAAGTCCCGTACCCCTTTCAACTGGTCCGAAACCGGCGAACGTCAGCTTCTCGAAAATGACTTAATCATAGAGGCAGAGGAAATGTGTAAAGTCATTCGAGATAACCTCAAAGCAACCCAATCCCGCCAGAAGAGCTACTATGATAGTAAGCACCGTGATTTGGCTTTCGAGATCGAAGATCATGTTTACCTCCGCGTCTCTCCAATGAAAGGTACTCGTCGCTTCGGTATCAAAGGGAAGCTTGCCCCCAGATACGTGGGACCTTTCAAGATTGTCAGCAAGAGAGGCGATCTCGCCTATCAACTCGAGCTTCCTTCAAACTTTGCAAATGTTCATGATGTGTTCCATGTCTCTCAGCTCCGAAAGTGCTTCAAGACTCCTGACCGCACCGTCAACTTCGAGGACATTGAGCTCCAAGAAGATCTCTCTTATCGTGAGCACCCCGTTGCTATTCTTAAAGAGAATGAACGCAAGACTCGCAAAAAGTCAATCAAATTCCTCAAAGTCAAGTGGTCACACCATTCCGACCGTGAAGCTACCTGGGAACGCGAGGATCACCTCCGTTCTGAGTACCCGGCGTTCTTTCAGTCCTAGATCTCGGGACGAGATCCTTTCGTAGTGGTGGAGTGTTGTAACACCCCGGATGTGAATTACCCAATATGTAATCCAACTCTTGTCGTTTCTGGCCTTAAGTTATTTTATTTTCTCGGGTTCGGGTTTTTGTCTCCATTTGTTGTTGTCGTTGTCATGCATCTCATATCATGTCATCATGTGCATTGCTTTTGCATACGTGTTCATCTCATGCATTCGAGCATTTTCCCCGTTGTCCGTTTTGCATTCCGGCGCTTCGTTCTCCTCCGGTGGTCATTTCTACCTTTCTTTCGTGTGTGGGGATTAAACATTTCCAGATTGGACCGAGACTTGCCAAGCGGCCTTGGGTTACTACCGGTAGACCGCCTGTCAAGTTTTGTATCATTTGGACTTCGTTTGATACACCAACGGTTAACTGAGGGACCGAAAAGGCCTCATGTGTGTTGCAGCCCAACACCCCTCCAAGTTGGCCCAAAACCCACCTAAACCTTCTCCATCACCTAGAGCGTTCGATCACGATCGCGTGGCCGAAAACCGCACCTCATTTGGACACTCCTAGCTCCCTCTACCTCTATATATAGACCCCTCATTCCAAATATCGGATCCCCTCCTCGAAACCCTAAAAATCTCAGCTCCGCCGCCATCGGACACGTTCAGCCGCAACCGGACGCGTCCGCCCGCCGCCGCCGACCTATCGCCACCTACCACGTGGCTCCCCGACATCCGTCGCCGCCGAAGCCTGCCGGGCCCGAGACCGGCCCTGCCCGCGCGCCTTCGTCCTCCTCCTCCGCAGCGCCCGAGCCGCCGCCTTCCTCCGCCTCGACGCCGGCGAGCCGCCGCATCCGGTCGCCGTCGATGCCCGCCGGTCGCCGCGCCGCCACCGGGCCGCCCCTCGCCGCCCCTCGCCACGCCCGACCGCCGCCGTCTTCGCCCCGGCCTCCTCCTACCTCCTCGGTGTACGCGCCGCCCTGGCAAGTCCGGTGCCGACCCGATCCCTCCGGCGAACAGTGATCCTCCAACGAACCTCGTAAAGCGTGTGGATCTGGATCTGAGAAATATTTCGGGTTGACTTTCTCCCGAAACCCTAGTTCATATGCCCTTGTTCATCGCATCGTAACTTTGCATCCGTAACTCCGTTTTGGGCATATAGCATATCAAAATGTTCGTCTCAGAGAGTACATAATTTCATCTCATTGCATCATTTTCATTTGAGTTCATCTTGATGCCCGAAATTCTGTTAGAAGAGTGCTACTTGAGATAATTGTCAGATCTGCTGCTTCATTTAGATATTTGTCATTTTTGCCAAGATTAATGTGTGCATGATATGCCCCTGAGCTCTACATATGTTTTGTTAAGGGTTTTGCCATCTTTCCAGAGGTGCAACCCATGTATTTTTGTGATGTGTGTGGTGACTAGCACGAGCTTGCAAAGTGAGGCATTTGTTAATGCTGATTTCAGGGACTTAGCATTTGCACTAAGTCCTTGAGCTGTTTATCTCATATGGCCATATGTTCATGTTGTTTCCTAGTGATCCATGCCTCTTTTGAGGATGATCAGTAAGGATGATTTGTTAATCTTGTAGTGATCTATCCATACATGTCTTTGTTTGCAATTATGGAGCACCCTAGCTTCAGTCAATCGAGCTCTACTTTTGTCATTTCGTGAATCTGGGCAGATTGTCTACTTGTTAGCGATTTTGCTGATGATGTTGTAGTTGTTCCGTGCATGCTATGGTTTTGTTCTTGCCATGTCTAGCTTGCATTTTTTGTATTATTGATGGGTGTATGCTTAGATTGTCATGACTTGCTCTGTGGTGAGTGCATCGAGCTCGTAAACATGCCTACTTGATATCTGTTTCAGCATGCTCCAGTTTTCACTAAATCCGTGATCTGATTATGTTTTTGCCATGTTCACATGCTTGCAATTGTATTTTCTGATCCCTTTTGGCTCAAGGTCACTAAGGGATTTTTGTTAAGCTCTTTGAGTAGCTCCATGCCATGCTTTACTTTGCCATGTTAAGGTCCTGTAGCATGTAGTTTTGTTGCTCCGAAGTGTGCTATCTGATCTGAAATTCCATACAAGTGTTAATTTCACTAAGTCTGAAATCTGTTTGTCAAATGCATTTTTGCCATGCTTGTTTGAACCTATTAATGGATGAATTGGCCGTAGCTCAGTGCTAGACTTTTGTTAAGCTTCTTGAATGCATACCTGCCATGTTTGAGTGCTGTAGCATGTTCATCTTGTTGCATTTAGATGGCTACTTGCTGTAAATCACAGAACGTGATCATATTTGAATCGCTTGCCATTTCCAAACTGTAACTCCGATTCCGTCGTTATTTATATCGTTTTCAAGCGATTTCATCTCATCTTTCCAGTGGCACACTTGGATTTCCATGTTGAGGCCAGGTTCATGCATCCCTTGTCAAATCTTGCATATGCATCCCGCATCGCATCCCGCATAGCATACCATCCTTGCATCATATTGTTTGAGCTTTGCACGTGGTTGATTGTGTCCTTGTTGCTTGTTTGTCTTGTTTGGGTAGAGCCGGGAGATGAGTTCGCTAACGAGGAGACCGTTGAGTTTGCTTTCGAGGATCCAGTTAACTCTGACAACTTTGCAGGCAAGATGATCATACCCTCGAAATCACTACTATCTTTGCTTTGCTAGATGATCGCTCTTTTGCTATGCCTATGCTACGATTCCTACCACTTGCTTATCATGCCTCCCAAATTGCCATGTCAAACCTCTAACCCACCATGTCCTAGCAAACCGTTGATTGTCTATGTTACCGCTTTGCTCAGCCCCTCTTATAGCGTTGCTAGTTGCAGGTGAAGATTGGAGACCGTTCCTTGTTGGAACATTTATTTACTTGTTGGGATATCATTATATTATCTTGTTATCTTAATGCATCTATATACTTGGTAAAGGGTGGAAGGCTCGGCCTCTCGCCTAGTGTTTTGTTCCACTCTTGCCGCCCTAGTTTCCGTCATATCGATGTTATGTTCCCGGATTTTTGCGTTCATTACGCGGTTGGGTTATAATGGGAACCCCTTGATAGTTCGTCTTGATTAAAGCTTTTCCAGCAATGCCCAACCTTGGTTTTACCATTTTCCACCTAGCCTCTTTTTCCCTTGGGTTTCCGGAGCCCGAGGGTCATCTTATTTTAAACCCCCCCGGGCCAGTGCTCCTCTGAGTGTTGGTCCACCTGTCAGCTGCCGGTGGCCACCAGGGGCAACTCTGGGATGGCCTACCCGTACCTAGGACAATCTGAGTGTTCCCTGAGAAAGAGATATGTGCAGCTCCTATCGGGATTTGTTGGCACATTCGGGCGGTGTTGCTGGATTTTTTTTAACCTGTCGAAGTGTCTTGAAGAACCGAGGTACCGAGTCTGATCAGAACGTCTCGGGAGGAGGTCTATTCCTTTGTTGACCGTGAGAGCTTATCATGGGCTAAGTTGGGACTCCCCTGCAGGGATTTGAACTTTCGAAAGCCGTGCCCGCGGTTATGGGCAGATGGGAATTTGTTAATGTCCAGTTGTAGATAACTTGAACCTTAACTAAATTAAAATGAATCAACCGTGTGAGTTACCGTGATGGTCTCTTCTCGGCGGAGTCCAGGAAGTGAACATGGTGTTGGAGTAATGCTTGCCGCAGGTTGCCTCTCTAGTTACTCGTTCGCGCTTTGCCTCCTCTTCTCGCTCTCTTTTGCGAACAGGATAGCCACCATATATGATAGTCGCTTGCTGCAGCTCCACATATTTACCTTGCCTTTCCTATAAGCTTAAATAGTCTTGATCGCGAGGGTGCGAGATTGCTGAGTCCCTGTGGCTCACAGATTACTTCCAAACCAGATGCAGGGCCTGATGATTCCGCTCCAGGTGACGCGCTTGAGCTCAAGTGGGAGTTCGACGAGGACTCTCAACGATACTACGTGTCTTTCCCTGATGATCAGTAGTGGTGCCCAGTTGGGGGTGATTGGGACCGTGTCGCATGTTGGGTTATCTTTTATTTTGGCGCCGTAGTCGGGCCATGAGTGTTTGGATGTTGTAATGCTATTTATGTACTTTGATTGACGTGGCGAGTGTAAGCCAACTATGTATCTCCCCTTTACTATTTATATTACATGGGATGTTGTGATGATTGCCTAACTTGCAACATTGCTTTCAATGCGGTTATGTCTCTAAGTCGTGCCTCGACACGTGGGAGCTATAGCCGCATCGAGGGCGTTACACACACCGTGAAAAATGGTGTTCGATGGTTTAAGATTCTTATCTGTCAATCCCATACGGCGGAAGGTATCATAGTAAAGGATGTTGATACTACTTCCACCATCCATGAGCACTTTGGTGAACTTATGCCCCCAACTTGAGGTGCCACCACTAAGGCTAGATGACCCGGAGTATCAACCCAGGGTGGGTGATCCTCTCGACTACATAAAATTGGTTGCTCAGACCAGCGTAAATACCGAGGCACTACCGGTTCAACAGAATTCACGGCCCTCTTGTGAAGCTTCTGATCACGCTTGCACAAGCTTGTGGTGAAGACATGATACTGCCCACTATTCAACTGCTTCGGATTGCTCTGATAACCCGACTGCTGCTTCTGCTGATTCCCCTGATGGTTATAACCTCCCTGATTGCCCTGGTTCCCTTGATTGCTATGTACAGTTTGATTGCCTTCAAATCCTGAAGCGGAGTTGCTGCCTCCATAACCCGGCCCATGAAAACCACCTCCTGAACCGCCGGGCGGGCCATTGTCGTACTGAAACATATTGGAGTTCTTGAACTCTCGCATGATGTAACAATCTTTCCAAAGATGTAAAGCTGGCCTCTCCTTTGATCCATGCTTTGGACAAGGTTGATTTAACAGGCACTCCAGATTGGGGCCTGACCCTTCGCCCCTCTGGGGCTGTGTGCCCTTACGACGCTGACCGTTATCCCGAGCATTGGTGTTAGCCACAAAGTCCAAACTATTGTCTGCTTTGCGCTTACCATTGTTCCCATGACCTGCCGGGTTATGCTGTTGTCCCTTGGTGTTGCCGTTCTTCTTCCCTTTCCCCGGTTTGTCCTCCTCCGAGTCAGGGTCTTTGGTACTATCTGAATCGGCATATTTAACCAAAGCGGCCATAAGCGTTGACATGTCATTGTAGTGGCGTTTAAGCCTTCCTAACTTTAGTTTTAACGGTAGAAACTGGCAATTGCCCTCCAACGTTAACACTGCTGTATCCGCGTTGATGCGATCCGACGAATGCAGAATAGCTGAGACCCGCTTCACCCAATGGGTTGTGGACTCCCCATCCTCTTGAACACAAGCGGCCAGGTCCACAATCGACATAGGCTGCTTACAAGTATCTTTAAAATTCTGAATAAACCGGTGTTTTAACTCGGCCCATGATCCGACAGAGTTAGCCGGAAAGCTCTTTAACCAAGTACGAGTTGTCCCCTCCAACATCATGGTCAAGTTTTTAGCACACACTGCTTCATCCACATCCAACATCTCCATTGCCATCTCATAACTTTCAACCCATGACTCTGGTTGCAAATCGGCGGTGTAATTGGGCACCTTACGAGGGCCTTTAAAATCCTTGGGTAGTCGTACATTACGTAAAGCGGGGGAAAGACACAGCACCCCTAAAGAACTGAAAACCACGCCGGGCTCCACTGAGGTGGTAGGGCGAACCGGAGTGGGTTGGCGAGCGGCGTGCAGAGCTGCTAACTCGGCTTCTTGACGTGCACGACCATGATCCACCACATCCTGCGCATTAGCACCACCACCTACCGGGTTGTGTCCTCGCGGTGAGTTACGGTGACGTGCACTGCTTGATACGGCCGGTTCATCCTCAACGTGCCTGCTGTAGCTCCGACTCGAACGGGGGGTGGAATGAATCCTCTCGCGACTATGCGAATAAGCCTACTGCTGGTTTAAAGCTGTTTGAAGAAGCTCTCTAGCCCGTCATGTCTCAATTGCCACTGGTGACTCGCCCTCAGTTGGGAGGGCTGCCAATCGTGATGCGGCGGCCACAATGTTATCCAACGGGTTGGAGTAAGCCCCGGAGGCGTCGGAACATACTACGGCACAACGTTATTCTGACGAGGCGGGTTCATCGCGCGCGGTTGAACCGGCGCTCCTGTTCCCGGCGCCTCCGTCCGGGTTACCACTGGCTGGTTACTGGTTCCGGCTCCTGGCGTGTTGAAGAGATTTCTTGGCTCATAACTCGGTAGGAGGTGCGACCGGTATCTCCTTCTCATGACCTCATATGAGGCGTTCTGGTCCAACCTAAGCCGGTAGGCCTGAGCTTCCAACTCAGCCCGTTCTGTAGCCATCCTGGTGTTCTCTGCTGCCAGGTCCGCTTTAGCCTGAGTTATCTGATCCTTTACCTTTGCAATCTCCGCATTGTGCTAATCTCGGGTGGCCGCATCCACTTCTGCAGCCATCAATGCTGCCAAAGCATCAAACAAATCAGACAAAACCTGAGCCGGAGGCGGCGCGGAGCCCCCTGCTCCCGCTGGCGTCGCTGTTGCTGAACCGGAGAGCATCGCGGCGACGGTAGAAGAGTGTTGCGCTGGTTGTGTACCGGCCAGGAAGAGAGCGACCCAGTTTGGCAGATCAAGGGGGTCTGGAATACTTTTGCCATCGGAACCTCCACTAATCCGGCCGTCCTGCAGTTGATACAGCGACTCGGTCTCTCCAATTGAAGATTCGTCGTCAGAGCAGACAACGGTTTCTCCATCAGTTGTCGGTCCACCCTCATACTCCGCTCCATGGATGACACCTACGAAAGCATGCCTTGTTGCGGGCTGAACCTGGGTAGGGCTTGCACGCTGAGCCGTCTCGATGATGTCGGTGCATGTGTCCGACTCAGGGCCCGGTTCGCCGATCTTGCCGATGAAGACGTGAATCCCACCAAAGGAGACCCGGTACCCGTATTCGATTGAACCAGCCTCGGGACCCCATCCTGTGTCGTCGATGTAGAGCTTGCCGCGACGACTCTTCGTCATCCGGCCCACAACGTATCCCTTGAGTCCTTCGAAGCTGCCCTTCAAGAACTCGAAACCATCGCGCGACGGCCCCACGATGGGTGCCAACTATCGTGGGTTTGTCATGGCATATGTCCTCGTGAAAGGACTTAGTCGTGGATACATCGCTACGGGTTAGCTTAAAGGGGTTAAACCGGACAAGGGACACGAGAGGTTTTTATACTAGTTCGGCCCCTTCGATGAAGGTAAAAGCCTACATCTAATCGTGTTGGTATTGCTAGGGTTTCGATGACCAGGGAGTGAATCCGCTTTGCCTGGCTCTCGAGTTGTTGTCTGTTGTCTTTAAACCTCTCCCGGGTCGTCCCTTTATATACACAGGTTGACGCCCGCCGGTTTACAGAGTCCCGAGGCCGGATCATAAACGTGTCCGGCTCGGTCTCTATCCTTCCTATCTTACAATGTAAGTTACATGAGAAAGTCGGTTTACATCTACAGGCCTTAATTCGCCTTTGGGCCTTTGGGCCTTCGTAAAGCGCCACCATATTTACGTCTTCATGGGCTTCTGATCTTCTTGGAGTTAATCCGGCTACTCCTGTCCGGTTTACGTCTAGTAGTAATATCCCTAACACCTAGCAAAAATCCTAGCCAACCCTAGCCAAATGGGGCTCTTCTCTGGCGCCGGCAGCAGCAAGTCCAAGGGCAAGGCCCCCGCCGTCCCTTTTCCCTTGGAGTTCGTACCGCCTCCGCTGGCGCCGTCTCGCCGGCAGAGGCTGCGAGTGAGCGTGCCAGTGCACCAGGCGGAGTGGCACTGGCAGCACCGCGTGCCTCTGTCGTACCCCGACGTCACCCTGCCGCACGACTGGCATCTGGATCCAAAGAGGATCCCAGTGCGGGTGGCGCCGCGGTCGACTAGGGCGCACACGAAGGGGGTGTGGCGCCGGCGGGCAATGCTGACGCTGGAGCAGCCCGCGACGCCACCTACGCCACCGACTCGCCTAATGATACGTCAATTTTGCATCATGCTTTTATATCAATATTTATTGCATTATGGGCTGTTATTACACATTATGTCACAATACTTATGCATATTCTCTCTTATTTTACAAGGTTTACATAAAGAGGGAGAATGCCAGCAGCTGGGATTCTGGGCTGGAAAAGGAGCAAATATTAGAGACCTATTCTGCACAGCTCCAAAATTCCTGAAACTTCATGGATGATGTTTTCCAAATATATAAAATATACTGAGCGCAAGAACCTCACCAGGGGGGCCACACCCTTCCCACGAGGGTGGGGGCGCGGCCTACCCCCTGGGCGCGCCCCCTACCTCGTGGGCCCCCTGGTGGCCCTCCGGTGGCCATCTTCTGCTATATGTAGTCTTTTGATGCGAAAAAAAATCATAAGCTATCTTCTCGGACGAAACTCCGCCGCCATGAGGCGGAACCTTGGCGGAACCAATCTAGGGCTCTGGCGGAGCTGTTATGTCGGGGAAACTTCCCTCCCGGAGGGGGAAATCATCGCCATCGTCATCACCAACGCTCCTCTCATCAGGAGAGGGCAATCTCCATTAACATCTTCATCAGCACCATCTCATCTCAAAACCCTAGTTCATCTCTTGTATCCAATTCTTGTCTCTAAGTCTGGGATTGGTGCTAGTAGCACTACAAAAAAATACACTTCCGTGATGATACGTGTTTGTCACAGTAGGTCATTTTTTTTGTCATGCATGTACATCCATGACAAATTTATGACAGAACCAAGATAGTCATACATGTGCTATCGTAGAAGTGTTCCATGACATTACCAAAATTATTATCACAGAAGTGTCCACTTCCATGACGATAAATCGTGCGTCATAGAAGTGCTTTCGTCAAGGGTGACCGACACGTGGCATCCACTGTAACGGAACGCCGTTAAGCTATCGGGTCGGGTTTTGGATTCAATAACCCGTTAACAGCCCCGACCAATGGGAAATTTCCACGTGTAAAGTTCTTATTGGCCGTACGAAACACGTGTCAGTTCGTTAGTTGGTCAGATAGGCGCCTATGATACATCGACATGTGGCACGGCCCAACAGAGGCCCATTCCTGTGAAAAGGCCGGCCCATTTGACTTGGTCAAAAGCTGGCGGGCCGGCCCATGGAAAGCATGTTAACGGCTTGTTCGCATATAGCCCATTTACAGCCCACTAACCCAAGGCCCGTTACGCCCTATCCGAATTAGGCCCAGTAGCGTCATCTGGGCCATCCAATATGATTCCAGCCCGTTTTCACTTCTGGCCCATGATTGGCCCATGACGTCTTTCGGCCCATATGAGGCCCTATGTAACTCTTGGCCTATTAACGGCCCGTGGTGAAACTGGCCCATAATGAACAGTGTATTACTACACCCATTAACGGCCTGTGGTGAAACTGGCCCGTAATGAACAGTGTATCACTTTATACCCATTAACGGCCCATTATTCCATTGGGCTGTTTCCAGCCCATGTTATCTTTCGGCCTTCTTAGAGCCCATTTATTCTTGGGCTCATTTCCAGCATTCGTTTACTTACGGCCCGTTACTGTCATTTTCTGCTTGTGGGCCAAATTCAGCCCGTGGTTACAGTCGGCCCGTTTGCGGTCCGTTAATACGTTGGGCCGTTTTCATAGCGTCATCAAATACGGCCTATTAATGATGGCCTGTTACGGTTGGCCCATGAACGGATGATTCCAACTCTAGACCGTTTACGGCCATAATGCGGCCTGTTATTGGCCCATGTTTGGCCAATCGATCATACAGCCCGTATAAGGCCCATTGATGATATGGCCCATAGAAGGCCCATTGTTTCTACGGCCCGTAGAAGGCCTACTGCTTCTACGGCCCGTAAAAGGCCCACTGTTTCTACGGCCCGTAGGAGGCCCAGTGTCACTACAGTAAATATTAGCCCATGGTTATTGTGGCCTAGTTTTAAAAAATAGGTTATTGCAGCCACTAGTTAACCGCAGAAAAAGAACTGCAATGACTACAAGCAAACAAATAAACAAGACAACAAGGAAATAAATAAGCAAGCAACTAACGCTAGGCTATCACGGCTATTACACATATTACATCCACTGGGCATCAAAGTTCGCCACCAGTGCAAATATAGGGAACAAAGCAGCATATCATATACACTGGCCGTCAAAATTGGCCACCAGTGCAAATAAACGCGGCAGCAAAACAAGAGCATAACTGAAACAACTTCAGAGGAGCTCAAGAAACGTTATCCTGAGTATCCACCATGCTGGCAATAAGCTTAGCAAGCTGATTAGCTTTGTCCTGTTTGGCGCTGAAATCCTCCAACGCTTGCTGTTGCACCAGAAAGTATGCATCTGAATGCTCCAGGGACTTCCGCAGTCCTTCCGCTTCTTGTCACAGCACAGCTGATCGATGTCTTTCAGCTTGTAGTTGAGACTCAACAAACCGAATTGATTCAGACAGTGAGTTTGAATAGCTTGTGCAAGCGGTAGTGGCCAGTAACTCCAAAACTAAACCAAGACAGGATGTGTCACTATCCTGAACCTTATCTGCATTACTTCCTTTACCGTTGCTTAATAAGGCACTCTTCCCAATATTCTGTCAGCATTCTAAAAGAAGAAACAAGCAGACACATAACAAGTTTAGCATGTACTATTATATGAAACTCATTTCGGTGAACCAGTTCATTAGTATGGTGGACAGGAATAAACTACCAAGTCTTCTATTGCCAAGTACTAGTACATAATAAAAGCATCAAACAAACATATATCTATGTCCTATGGTAGCAATGGAATCTTAAATTAGAACAGTTGTTCTTCAGGTTTAGGCACTTGTTCTACATGAACAGAGTACAGTAAGACGAAGAATATAATACTTAAAAATAGAAAATGAGCTCATAGACCTTACCACATTCTTGGTTCGGGAACGTAAGGGAATTTGATGAGTTTCTTTGCCGGTGAAGTACGTTTTCTTCAGGTAATTCCGATACTGCCACCAAGCATTCTTGAAGATAGCAGAGGTATTAGCACAGGTTACCTCATCCTGAGTTTCCAAATCGGTCCTTCTCTATAGAGAAAAATGGGAAAATTTGTTGTATTATAACCATCATGGAGGTAGGATGTATGGGACAAAGCAAAGTAATTGCCATGAATAACATTACTTACACATAACTCCTGGACAAACACCTGCAACTGGAATTTTCCTTCATCTTCAGTATAATATTTCCATGATGGGAAGATAGGCACATACGATTTAACAACATTAAATGCGATAGATGCTAAACTATGACTAGCTGGTTGTGCTTCCTCCATAGGAATAGGCGTACTAACTGGTGGAGTTGGGGTTCGCCATGATAGTACTGGCCCTTTGGGCACTGGAGCTGCCTTACTAACTGCTCTTGTTTGGGAGCTCTGTGGTGGAGATGGTGCTGTGTCAACAGGAACTGGGTTACTATCGACTGGGGTTGGGGTTAGATTGGGTGAAGTTGGTTCTCTCTCCATCGTAGTAGGGGTACAATCTGCGAGAGTTTGGGTTATGTGTGGTAGGGCTGGTTCTTGTGCATGTACAACCGGGGTGCTATCTCCACCAAGAGGTAGCACTGTTTTATTTGAAGACCGTGTTTTTAGTCCGCTAGATACTGGCATCACCCGCTCCAATTCAAATGGCTGATAAACAGGAAACATAGTTGAATGTACAGACATTGTATGAGAGACAGATGCAATAGATAGTGTGGAAAAAAAGAGGGCATGAAATAGTTGACATGTATATTGTTTAACTAAAACGGATAGCATGACATAATTTCACATATATGATGTCTATCTAAACTGGATAGCATAGCATAACATAATTTAAAGATATGATGAATAACTAAACAGGATCACCTGACATAATTCACCTACATGTTATCTAAGTAATCAGGATCGCATCATTTAATTCACATATATGATTTACATGCTAAACAGAGGGCATTCGATATGATGTCTGAACTAAGAACATGGTGTTGAATATTGTGTATATGATGTTTAAACTATGCAATGCAAGAAACCGTATGCATGATATGAGCAGTATAACCGTGCCAAGTTAGAGCATACACCTCAGTGAGGGAATAGGACTGGTCATCTGTCTCTGAATCCATCTTTGAGGAGCTATCGGGACCCAACAAGAGATCTGCTTTGACAGGTAGCACTGTCTGCTCTGAAGGCCTTGTTTTCACTCCAGATTTTTCCATCTCCCACCCAAATGGTTGATTCACAGGAAGAGTAGTTTAATGTACAAACATTGTCGACAAATGGAAATGTAATGAAGAAAAGGATGGGCAAGATATCATTCAAATATATGATGCCTGGTTAAACAGGATGGCATTGCACATTTCACATATATTATGGCTGGCTAAAAGACATGAGACTACATAATTCCCATATATGATATAGAAACTAAACATGTGGCATTACAGAACATGTCTAAACTAAGCAAATGACATATATGATGTCAAAAGTAGGCACTGCAAGGCAACATATGCATGATATGACTAACATCATCATGCCAAGGTAGAGCAAACACCTTGGGGGGTAAATAGGAGTGGTCAGCAGCGTCCGAATCTGCCTCAGAACAGATATCTTCCTCTGAATTACAATCTAGAGAGGGGTGGGGAGGGTTTGCCATTGAACCCACCATGGAGCGATGTCTGCATGACATTGTATTGCCACGCAAAACTCTTCTCTTTTTCTCTACATGTTCAGCATGACTGTGTACAATATCTGACATGCATACAAAAAATATGGTGAGATTATGTAAGGAGAGCATGCAGAAATTTAGAGTGATGGTAACAACCAATGGATTGATGTTTTTCCGTTGAACCAAAATAGCCCTAATGGATCGATGTGAATGTATAGTAATAAGTGATGCAACAAGTGTACAGCCTATTTGCCGTAGCCGTGTCGACCTCAGCATCATTGGGTTCGTCGCTGAAGCAGTTGAGGCAGAGGTGGCTGTCGGAGGTGTGGAGGAAGATCTGAGGAATCTGTAGACGGCGTCTAAGGCACTGCTCTGTTGTGATGGATCGTTCTGTCGTTGGAGCAGCTCTGGTGAGCCGTAAGACGTCAAGGCTGAAGCAGCACAAGACATACATCGTCAATCTCAAGTGGGATTCTAATAGCATTTCCAATAGATGATGTAAATGGATGTAAAATTAACATCACCAAAAACCACCTGACTACAACAGATGAGGTAAAGACTGTTGACTCTGAACTTAACTGTCGAAACTGAAATTTACTGTGGAATCTGAATGCTACTGTCGAAACTGAACGCAATGGTAGCAGAGAGGCACTTGACATGTAGTTTAGGGAGGGCCTGAAGTTCATCTTCAACCTGCCCCCCCCTGAGCCGCGAGCCACCACCGGCCGAACCGCCGGCCCCAGCGCCGCCTCACCGCCCTGAAACAACTCGCCATCGCCGCCCCGGCCAGCCCTCTAGGCCCCCCGCCCCCACCCTGAACCCTAAGATAGATAGTGGGGTACCTCTCCGGCGAGCCCCCGTCCCCGCTGCGGGTGGTTCTTCCTTAACTCCGGCGAGCCCCCCAACCCCTGAAAATCGACTGACCCAAAAGTCGATTCAGTCGACTGAAGTGTGGCTTAATCGGAGCAGAGGAGCAACACGAGCGAGGGGGGAGCAGCAGCAACAGCAGCAGTTGGGCGAGCGAGCGATCGAGCGAGAGCCGGAGCAGCAGCAGCAGATCCGGCTGGTATGGCCGCCACCGCCGAAGGGGCCTCGCACTGGGGGAGAGCGGCCGTGGAGATGTCGCCCGCGGCACCGGCTTCAAGGTAGCCGCTCCATGGGGGTGCGGGATGGAGCACCGTCGGTGCCGGGAGGTCGATTTAAGGAGAAGGTGCGATGCGATGAGTGTACAACCTCTTTGGTGGCGCCGAGTAGGCCTCGGCTTCGTCCGAGGAGTCAGTGAGGATGCTGCGGTTCCGGTGGAGCAGGTTAAAGCGGCGCTGTGGGGATGGAGCAGCCGCAATAGATGAGGCGATCGTCGGAGCAGCTCCTTGGAGGTGGAGGACGGGGCGGCTGAACCGGCAGGACGGCGAGATGGACGACGTATCCTCATCCGGGGAGGTGGACGAGGGACGTCGAGTTGTTGCGGTGGACGACGCCGTTGGGGAAGAAGCTCCGGCTAGGCAGCGGTGACGTGGCGGACGGAGGAGGGGGGGGTTTGGCGGCTGGAGCGGAGAGGTTATGGCGGCCTGGGATTTCGAATGGCAAAAGGGGGGTGATGGGAGGGGGTGAAGCGTGACTTAGGAACGCGCTTGTCCAAAATGTAGGGTGTGTTACAAAAGTACCCCCCACCGATTTGAACTAGCGGCGCTTTCGGCTCAGGGTTAGAAGGGGGATTTCGCGTGTCGGGATTTGGCAGTTGGAGGGAGTTTTCGCACGCGTTGTAATTTCGGGATAGCAAGGCGCGGGTTGTGAAGGCACCAGTTTTGGGAGCACGATATCTGAATTTTCGGGATATAACAAGATGCGGGTTGAATTTCAGGGACAAGCCTAATGTGTCATAATATTGTACTTGTACGTACCAAATCAATTCGCACTTCCCTCAACCAAAAAGAAAACGAAAAAAATAAAACTATTCACACCACACAAAGAGAGAGTCTTGCCCCGTTTTACTATACAAATGCTATTCAAAGCTACTCCCTCCTTCCATCTATATAGGGCCTAATGCGTTTTTCGATGCTAACTTTGACCAAATATTAGAGCAATGATATATGACATGCAAATTACACAAAGCACACCGTTAAATTCGTCTGTAAAAGGTTCTTTCAATGATATAATTTTCACATTGTGCATGTCATGTACTATTAATCTTGTCAATAGTCAAAGGCGGTCTTAAAAATCTCATTACGCCCTATGTAGATGGAAGGAGGGAGTATGAATCCATGTTATGTCCGATTAAATTTTTTCGCTTGCTGTATAATGCATGTAACCTACTCATACCAACATTTTAGTGGATTCCAAATGTCTATACTACCGCTGCAATTCGAACTAAATTTGAATTCATTTCTCTATTTCAATAAGAATCTACAATCATGATTGTTGCCAACTTCAACCATCAAAGTTTCCTTGCTATCCGCCAGATATAAATCAGACGGCCTATAATGCAGGATGGCAGGCACACCATCATCAACAACTCCGTTTTTATAAGAGTAGAGATAAAATATATTAAATTTAGTATACCATGTTCATAACCACACCATGTTTATCACCGTTATATATATTCACACATCCGTCGGTTTTAAACACTATGATAAATTCTTCAAGTATCCGAATTCGCTTTTTATAATGAAGTATATATAAATCTCTATTCGTCTTTTACACCCACACAACCCTCTTATCTTTGTAGCTAGCGCTAACTTTCTCTTGTGCATGCACATGCCCGCATCCCTCTCACCCTCCCTCAGCATTCTCTAGCTCCATCGCGCAAATTCGTGCTTTCACTTTAGGTCGTTCACCCACGGTGTGTGTAGGCCCCCAGCTCCTTCTTTACGGCACACATCGATCGATATGCCTCTCTAGCCAGGTGTGCCTAGCACAAACACAAGCTTCCCCTCTTCTCTTGTCACCGTCCATGCCTCACTCCCACCACTCTTTTCATCGTTCTCGTACTCGCACACTCCTCCCCCTCGATATAGTATGCCTCTCATACCACCTCCTACATGCATCGCTCTCTCTCTCTATCCTTCTCCTCGTGCCTCATTTGCTTCTAACACACACGTGCATGTATACCGATCGATCTCCCAACATATACCTAGATCGACTTTAAGTAACCCTCCCCCCATCGATCGACGTACCTCACAAGTTATGTCTCTCCTTTCTCTTACAAAGGGCGATTGATCTTCCTATGTAGTTACGTCTGCTTACCACAACCACATCGTCCCCCTCATCATTCGTGCATGCCTCCTGACCCGTCTCTCACACGCACGTGCACAGACAACAAGCAGCCATCTCCTCTCTTATTGATATTGCGGGCATGCCCACCGTTTGTCTAGCAAGCCTATCCCACCATTTGTTAGAAGCAACTCCACTACCACCCCCTCCAACACTCTAGATCTGTCTCTCTCCCAACCTTATTCATCTCCTGCACATATGCATGGATGCCGATCGATCTCCCTTAATACATGAGGCAGATCGATCTCCTTAATACATGAGGTAGGCCTCTCTCCTCCTCCACACATATACCAGCCATTGTACCTCTATAGTTAATTGGGCCTCCCTCTTCCCCCACCACACACCGATAGTCGAGCGCTGCAGGTAGGTATCCATGCCACAAAGACAAACTGCACATGTCCCATCTCACATTCCAGTAGGCCAGCCACTCTATATCTTTGACTGGGCACACACAAATTCGATGGCACTCTTTATCGATCACGCGCGCGCACACACACACACATCATCCCTCTCTTCGATTCTATAGACACCTCAAGCCGATGATACCTCCACTCTCTTCTCATGGATCGCCCCCTCTATATATATGTTATATCCAGGACTCTATTTCACACACATTGCATATGTTAAGTTTTTTGATTGACCCCCCCCCCCAAAGAAAACTCTCAAGAACCCACACACTATATCTCTCTAGGTTTGTATCTCTTTCACACAACCCCACGTAGGTGGTGTACGTATACAAGAAGAGAATAGGTGCACCGTGCACGTACTCACGCTTCGTGCCCAGCCACACCCGCGCGGGTACACGGTTGAGCTCATTTCTTTACGAAATGGCAGCCCACGTGCTAATTTGAATGCCTGTAGCGGTTGTTTACCTAGGGAGGTCGTGTACCACGCATGCACAAAACAAAGTTTGACTTGACGCGTTGCCGCGTTATTTTTAAATAAAGTTATAGCGCTCAATGGCACGTACACAGAATATAAAACGATTTTTATGGAGGAAAAGGTAGTCCGCTCTTCAGAGTATCTCACACAAGGCTCCGGTGGCCTCTCTCTCTCTCACCGTTGGTCACTGATCCGGCCGCATCCCATCCGCCGGGGGAAAGGGAGTGCGGTGGCCTCTCTCTCTCACCGTTGGTCACTGATCCGGCTGCATCCCGTCCGCCGGGGGAAAGGGAGTGCGGTGGCCTCTCTCTCTCACCGTTGGTCACTGATTTGGCCGCATCCCGTTCGCCGGGGGAAAGGAAGGAAGTGCATCGTTTCTCCGTTCGACGTCGCTGAGGCAGCACGTCCCGATCTGCGGTACACACCATTCTCTCTGACCAAGCTCCGGCGCGGCAGGGCCTACGCCACCTGCTCGCAGATTCTGCCCGCCAGCGCTCACCTAGTTACATCCCGACGACCTCCAGGTATCCCCTCCGGCCTTGCTCCACTGCCCGTTTTCCCACGTCGCTGCATGTGGATCTTCCATAGTTCTTTGCCCAAAATGTAGCTCGTCCGGTGTACTTTCCATATTGCATTCTCGTCCTCACACCGTTTTAGACAAACACAACCGTGTTGTTATCTTCCCTTAGGACAAGGAATATGCTTCTTTTTTGTCGTCGCATGTGTCATCAACTGTTATTGGCCAGTAATTGTTTCCTTTCTACCTCTTTTTTGCAAACAGGGCTATCCATTTCACCTTGTTGTTATTGCGACCTTTTGGTGAACTGCACAAATCACTTTTTTCTTAAGAGTGTTTTGTGCACTTGTACTAAAATGTCACACGGGCAACGTCTCTACATTTCAGTGCGACTGCACAAAGGGAGATTGGTTTTGCTCTATCCTCCTCATCCAACTCCGAGCCTAATCTTCTCCAACTAGTTAGTCTTAAGAGAGACCGCAAAGGTGACCGGCTTCTATTTGTGTGTTTATTGTTTCATCAGCAGTCCTCTATTATCGTAATCACACTTGATATCTTTGGAACAGGGACGCTCAGCTCTATTTTAGTGGAACTGCACAAAATGATCGGAATGTTGCATGCTCCAGACAGCTACTTTTTTCCCAACATGCCTTGTTGATTTAGACAGAGCTGGGGGGACGTTGCTGCCAATGAAAGCATGGATCAATTTTAATTTAACACCTTCTCACAACTTTGTCTTCAGTTGTGATGTAATTATTAGCTCTGATCTGCTAATAATTGACATGCATTAGCAAGGAAGTTAGTTTTTTATTGTTTCCGAAAGAGCATCGATGGCAAGACACGCGAAACAAAAGCTGAAAGCTCACACCATTGTACAATTTCATGTCGCTGAAAAATTATTCGTATAGTACGTCAATTATGTAAACAAATGATGGAAGCTTGATAGCATTGCCAGAAGCCTCTTCATCATCCGGGTCCATGTACCATGCACGAAATTATACTCCTTCGTTCCTAAATATTTGTCTTTTTACAAATTTCAAACAGGCATATTTTAGAATGTAGATTCACTCATTTTGCTTTGTATGTGTACTCCCTCCATTCCTAAATATTCTATTCGTCTTAACAGAGATTTCAACATATTTTAGAAAGACAAATACTCCGGAGTATATTTAAGAACCGAGGGGGTAGTGCACAACCGCATGGGAGACTCAGCCCGGTCGTTGCGCCACATTAATAGTGAGTAATGAGAAGTCAAATCATAAGCCCCACCTTTCCCACTCTAAGTTGCTCTGAAGAAGCAACCATCAATACGCTCTTCTTTGAATCTGCTCATACTACTCCATCCGTCACTGTTTATACAGCGCGCTTCAGAAAAAAGAAAAAAAATCTATGGGACCAAGGCAACTAGCGGTCGGCCTGAAAAATAGCATTGGTAGTTATAGCATGGCGTCTATTACTAGAGGGAATAATGCGTACACACATGCATGCAGTGCTTCCACCCCGGGTACACACATGCATGCACTCCGTAGTAGTACAGTACATGGAGAGAAAATTGTGGACTTGATTGCGGTTACCACGCCCTAATTAATTGAGCATTAAACCAAACGCGTCTAAAGACTCTCTGGTGGTGGAAATGCATTGAAAGAAATGCATCATAATGAAGCGCGCCCTGTAAACTGTGACGGAGGGTGGAGTAGTATGAAGGTGCAAAACCAAGTACGCGTACTAGTACTGCGCTTGGCTCTTCGCCCCTTCGTGAAGTCGAACAATGATGGTACTCCGCATGTTGGGTACTACAGTGTATGCCTCTGACAATTTGACACCGAATGGGCTGATGCATGTCCACCGAGGGTAGGTTGCATTAGTCAAAAGGCGTAAGCGAGCTTCACCTTGTCCTGCAAGCTTCTCCTCATTCTGCGAGTTGACGGGACACACCAAAAAGTAGTGCTAGTCCATACTCCCTCCTTTCCGGTTAATATGGCTTAATCTTTTTTGCGGGTAAATGAGAGAGCTTTATTCATATATAAGCATTCTTAGGACGATCGGCCAAGACACTGGTCACTAGGAAGCCAAAAAAAGTAGGAAGCGAGGTGTTTCATCAAGCCAGCTCTCGGCCACATTCAAAGTGCAGCAAGCATGGTTCGCACGAAGATGCGCCGCAAGGTTTGCTGACATGTTTACATGCTGAATAACAAAAAAAGAGGAAATATTACTGAGCGTTACTATTTGTAACAGGATATGAGCCAGAATTAAGCAAGAATTGTGGCAAGTGTTCCATGCAATCAACTTCCATTATCACATGCGAGAACCCTCAAAGAGAACCAAATGTGTTGAAGATTGCTTTATCACATTTTAAAATTATAATAAGAGTGCAGACGCTCCTCCATCCGGTTCCTAGTAGTATAGTGTAGTATGCTTCTGGCAATCTGACACCGAATTAACTGTTGCATGTCCACCGCCTGAGCAAGGGAGAGCTTGCATTAGTCAAAAGTTTCTCTTTGTCCTGTGAGCCACCGCGCGCAAGCTTCTCCCGTCCTGCAACCTTCTCCTCGTTCGGCAAGTTGACGGGACACAGCAAAGTAATGCTAGTCCATGCTGCCTCCTCTCCAGTTAACATGGCTTAATTTCAAAAAAGATAAATACACTGTCTGTCACTGTATATTAGTAAAAATACGATCAGTGGACTTCATAATACGCTCATTGCGCTCAATATATATATTTTCCGGTGTTCATACGGTCACTAGCTCACCCTGATTGCGTATGTGTGTGCATGCACGTGTAGGTTGAGCACTTGAGCGTCACCTTGTGTGTTCCATCGTGTGCTCGGACATGCATGCATTAGGGCGTCGCACGCGTTTTTGCGTCCATGTGTACGTTTGACTGTTGCATACACGTAGGGGGAGTACGTGTAGGGGCCCCTAAGGAGCAGTCAAATCACACAGTAAGTTAGTCGGAAGAAGCAACCATCATTTCACTCTTGAATGGCACGTACGCAATATAAAATGGTTGATATGGAGAGAAAAAGAAAACCACTATACTCCAGCAGGGTGCGTGTGAAAGACGGGTCAGGAGGTGAATGACACGTGGCCCCAGGGGGTGGCTGGCCCACCTATCATACAGCCAAAGGCAGGTGCAGTAGAGGGCCGAGGAGTAGTACGAAATCCTACGCACCTACGCACGCTAGCCAAGGGCTGAGTGATCACTCGAATCGCAAGATCAGTTGACTAGAAGCTACGCTAGACCCATGGAGGCGATGAGCGCGAGCATCAGCCGGCTGTGCCAGATGGTCCACGACGCCGGCCTGCGGCCCGGCGGGTAGTATTGCTTGAGGCCTCCAGGGCGAGGGGCCGCTTGGACGATAGCTTCGCATCCTTGTTTGACGAGGTCCTCGTTGGTTTCCTCGACAAGTTCACCGTCGTCAAGAAGCTTGCGGACGACTTTGACGTAAGCCTCCAGCCGACGCGCCCAGGCTCTGCGATGCCCGCCACACTCAACGGCCACTATGGTAACAACCTCTTCGACGCACTGGTGGCCCTGCGACTGCCCGCCGTCGCGCCGGAGAATGTCCACCTCGAGGTCACGCTCGCCGCGCAGCGCCTGGCATAGCAAGACACCATCGACATAATCACCCACGTCTATGCGCAAATCGTCCACAAGGACTAGTACATGCAAGAGGAGGACGTCAAATCCATGTAGTAGTATATGATACTACAGTAATTATCTTACGTTTTGCATCAACTTCATAATTTTCGTACGTACTCCATGCATGAACGGCGCCAGAAGCAAACTTCTCATTACTCTAGGCAAAATCGTTATTTTCTATCTATCGGTCCCGCCATGGAGCAGAACCAAATTTTACAAGTTACGGGTTCAAAAGGAAAAGCCTGCCGTGTTCGCGTCGCACCCCCACACGGTTGGTCCGGCACGCCGCTCAAGCGGGAATGCGTGCGGTGTTGCATTATCACTTACAAGTGGGACCGCAGCTGAGCAAACCGACTATCGGCAAACCCCCACCCCGCCCACCGGGCGATGGCTGAGAAAAGAGGACAGGAGGGAGAAGAGATGGTTGTAGCATAGACTCCAAGAAAATTGGTGTCGGATGGGACTCGTGTGGGTGGCGTGTGCCGTACTGCTAGACGTGAATGCTAGTTATGGACCATGCCACCCCACTATATCGAGCCTATACCGAGGTACGTAAAACAAATTTCCTGCAGTCCATGCTCAGCCCTCCTCTATCTCTCTTCTCAGCCAGCCAGCGGACGCGCGGAGCCCATCGTCTGTTTGCTCACATGCGGCCCCACATGTCAATGAAAACGCAAGAGGACCCACTGAACCTGCACATCTTTCACCTCGACGTGCTGGTGATGAAAAACAAATCCAATAAAGATCTTCGGTGGCCGCTTTTGGAGTTACTCAAGAGTAGTAAGATTCTATTTACAGTTTAACCCAAGATGCACATCTCGTGGCTTCAACTACCACTCTATTTTCTTTCATGACACGACCTGGATGCTGGATGTCCCACGTGTCGGCAAAAGGAGGAAGAACCCGACCAAATCTTCGGTACTGCTCTCGGATTAGACTAGTTGTGCTAACTTAAAAAATTTATTGTGTACTCCCTCCGTTCCAAAATACTTGACTTCCATTTGTCCAAAAATGGATGTACCTATATACTAAGACATGTCTAGATACATATATATTTTGACAAATAGAAGGCATGTAGTATTGTGCAACGGAGGGAGTAGAATGGATGCAAGTTTTTGTATTGGGAAGAAGAGTACATCCATATATTGATAGAGCGCAATTTAGTAGATGTTCTATCACTTTTAGCTAGTATAGAATAGAGGCTAGACATGAGACTAGATGTGAGGAAGCAACGTCTACTTCTTTACACTCGAAGAAGAAAGAAGCACGCAAGATCGAGCCTCCGCAGATCAACAATGAATGCATCGAGAAGGCACTAATCCAACTTACTACAGGAGTAGTCAAAATTATCGTTGGAGTTCGTGCAAAATGGAGGTCCGTTTGGGGTCGTGCGTTGGAGGTGGCCTTACAAGTGGGAACGCAGTTAAGGAAACCGACTATCGGCAAACCCCCACCTCGCCCGCCGCGCGATGGCTGAAGTTAGAGAAATGACGAGGTTGAAGAGATTGCTCTCGCACGGACTCCAAGAAATAATATGGTGTCAGATGGATGTCGTGGTGGTGGCGTGTGCCGTACTCCTGGACGTGAATGCTTGTTCTGGCCCATGCCACCCTACTACTCCTACTACTTACTCCTACTATATACTATACTACTAGTATATCGAGGATTCGAGGTGCTGGTTACGTACAACGAACACATTAACATATGGCTACAGTAAAAACACCCGCCCGACGCGCGAAGCATGTGAAGCTAGTACAAATAGTGTACTACTATTGTTGATTGGCCTCATCCGATAACCTGTTCTAATGCACGTACAATTATGTATTCATAAAATATTTTTTTGCCTCATCGCACCACTCACTCAGAGAAGCGACTCGAAAGCCATTCATAAATTTAGTAAGTTTATCACAGGCATATCATTTTATTACATAGTACAATAGGTCATCAACCCACATCGACAACGAGGATACATTATAAATACTAAAGTTTTCACCACACAACAAATAACAAGCCATGAAATGAACTTCAACTCAACCATTCCGCGGTGTTGGAAACGCTTGCTTTGAACCACAAGTGATTCTCTGGGACGGGCCATCCGTTGTCGATCTGGAGACCAACGCAGGACTGATCATCCAGGCTGAAGCGGCCTACTATATCAGTACCAGGGTAGGGAACCACCCAAATGTCCAAGGTATAGACACAGTTGCTTCTCATAAATGTGTCAACAGCAGTTGGATCGCCTTTCACCATCATCGGATAGTTTTGTCCAAGGAAGAGCGAGTTTTCTCCAAGACTATCAATTCTGTGCCAGGGAGAAGGAGTTGGCGCTAGCACCCTAGTATCCATCCCGAATACTATGCAACGGGTGTTGGAATAGGTCCGGAGAGTGCGACCATGGGAGACTACACCTGCTTCCTTAGCAGTAACATCATCAGTGGGCTGTATACACACAAGAAGAGGTGATCCATCGGAATTAGTTGCCAGGCGCCACAGAGTATATCGGCGCTGCTCGTCCTCATGCTCGTGATCATCACCATCGTCATCTCCCCCTTGGTTATAAAAATCTTCAAGTATAGGTGGTGGGATGTTCACAGGACCTTGGAAACACAAGAAGAAGGTTAATTAGTAAAGGGAAACTTGCTAACCCGCATGCATGTGGATGAAACAATTATAATTACGGTGGAAGACAAACATACCGAAACAACGAGGATTCCATGAAAAAACAGTGCCACGAGTGGTGGCAGCAAACACAAGGCCCTCGTATTCAATTGCATCACAGTAGTCATCCGTGTACAGAAATTAATTTTTGAGCAATATCCATCGAGTGAAACCATCAAGGACGGCAACAAGCTTGTCGAAGATAGCAACAACATCATAGTTTTTGTAATTCCAAGAGCGGTTGGGAACTTGACAAATTGCTATCTTCCGTAGACGACAGTCACCATGATCATATTTGAACGTGCGTACATTACCGGTGTGCTCAACCTCTGGG
The DNA here is from genome assembly GCF_003073215.2 of Triticum urartu. Taxonomy (NCBI): domain Eukaryota; kingdom Viridiplantae; phylum Streptophyta; class Magnoliopsida; order Poales; family Poaceae; genus Triticum; species Triticum urartu. The sequence goes on along the minus strand of NC_053023.1, from coordinate 117,254,443 downwards.
CAATGTGCTGAGATTTTGGAAGTGGAACCCGGTGACGAGTGTACACATTCACAAGTTCCCACTTGCAGTTGGACCCAATGTAAACAACCCAATATCCATTTGCGCCCGCCCAAGCCTTGCCCTCAAGCGATGGCATCTTAACATCACACGTATCATTATCAAGCGGCATCAACTTGCACAGGGCGAGGCCTCCGTCGTGCCGGCGCCAGTCATCAGGGTCACGGCGAAGAAGATAGGGGAGATCAAACCACTCCTTGACCCTTGGGTTCCTTGCAATGATGTTATTAGTTGAGTCGAGAATGGGCTGGAACGAACCTGCCATGCTAGCCGAGGTGATGACGTCGCACCGATCAGTGAGTTCCTCCACCACGTCATCTTTCAGATCGGGGCAAGAATAACAAGGTCATTTCTGGCCTGTTCCCTCCATGGAGAAGACGATCGAACAATGGCAGAAGAAAGGGTGAAGGGCTGAAGGAAAATGGAGGAGGGAGAGGAAGAGCGTGCGACAGTAGTTCCAAATCGAGAGGGAAAGGCGAAGAGTCGGTGGACGGTTGCGAGTTTGCCACGGTTCACGAAGAGGCGCCCCGGCCTACACGTCCGTTCGGAAATACTCCTACTACTCACTGTCGTCTCACTGATATGTTGGAATGGGACCACATGTCAACGAAACATGGTGTGTAACTTCTCGTGCAAAATGCGATCTGGCCGCGTTGGCCCGAGGTGCCGCATTAGTTATCGACCTTTATTTTTTTAATGGCGTGCCGATCAGTTTTGAAGCACGACTAACTGGTACTGTACGCAGAGAAAATATAAACTACTCTACCACTACCCCACCTCCAGTACTAGTAGTATAAAAAAGATATATATATATATAGGCTAGAGCTTCAGCGCTTTCTTGCTAAGGGCTGCCCACTTGCTTCTCACACTACCACCCTCTCTCCAGATCTAAAAAGACGGCCCCTCTCTCCCTCCTCACCGGTGGTCACAGATCCGCCGGGGAAGAAAAGGACGTGCAGCGTTGACGCACTCGTCGTCGGCGAGCGAGGTCACGCACTGACGACAATGCCGTCCTCTCAGACCTAGCGACCGCGCGGGATGGCCTCCGTCCCCAAGCTCGCTGCCGTAGTGTGTGCGGAGGACGGCAACCACGAGCGAAGCCACTTCCCGCTGACCCTCAGGTATGCTACCTCTTTTCGAGCCATAACCTTGTTCTATTGCCCCATCTGTTACGTCGTTGCATGTGGATCTTTTTCCACTCCACCATCTTCCCAATTTGCTATCCTCTACTCTGCTAGCCACGCAGACGAAAACCATAATTTGCACTATTAAAGGAAACCCTACTTCATGCAGACTAATCTATGTCTGGGTTGAATAAGGAAAGGAAGGGAGACTGTACTGTCCAAGAGAGTAGGCATCAAACCCGCATCTAGGTTGAAAAGGGGGAAAATCAGTAGCTAAGGAACGAGTCTCGTGTCTCTTGGTTGAAGAAGGGTAGAAAGGCATGACAACGCAATAGAGAATGACCAGGTCGATCGGTTTGTTGTCCTCGCATAGGAAAAAGGTGGCTAAAGAGAACAAAAATGGGACCGTAATCCACATATGCTGCCTGGATATTTGTTGCTCTGGGCAACCATACCTCCCTCACCACTCTGCGCCCATGGAGGTACATCGTACTGGTGCCTCCCATGCTCTTATTGCCACTTTTTTTTGCTGTTAGTATAACGCTAGCAGTCAAGTCAAGCAATGCTACTGCTAAAGTGATACCACATTTAACTAATGCCGCTCTCGGTCTAATGCCACCCATAAATTTAAGCAATACCATTTAATGTCACTGGATTATTTCAGGGTTAGCTGTTGATTGTGGATGTATTGAAGATTTTTCAGCTATAAGGCATTCTAATGCTGTTGCACAACCAGTATACCAATGATGAAACTTGTTACTCCCGTCAGATTTTTGCACTGTTAATGCTTATAGATTACATACCTCACTTTCATGAGATAAGTTAATTTTTTTGTACAGTGTCACCAAAATGCCAAGGCGCTGATGTCATTTTATTTTGGTTAAACTGCACAGACAATTATGAAGACAAGAGGAAAGGTCAAGAGTGGGCACCTCCTCCTCCGGCTATTCTCTTGAGGAGGTTTGTATGTTTGTCTCTAATGCCTGTCAACTACATACCTGACATCATAATGTAATGTTAAGTCATTTCCTTTTGTACAGTGTCACTGAATTGTCAAGGCGGTGATGGCATTTTATTTTAGTAGAACTGCACAAAATTTGCTTAAAAGAAGAGGAAAGGTCAGGAATGGCTCACTTTTCTAGAAAAAACTATGTATGCCTTCCTCACATCAGCCGATGTTGCTTTATTTATTCCTTCAAACAGGTGGTTAGAAACAGTCTTGCTACCTTTTCCCATTAAGAAATTGGAATGCTTATATTTGTGAGTCTATGCTTCAACTAGTGCCACTTTTAGAGCAATCACACTTTCAATATCTATGCAAACAGGGATGCTCGATTTTAGTGGAACTGCACAAAAAGTCCAACTGGTTCAACATTAGGAGCATGTTTTTTTCTCAACCTTTATATCCAATTGGTGGCACTATGAGCTGCTCATTATGAAGGTACATGGTTTGCTACTATCTTGCTACTCTTTTTGTACTGCCATTAGATAGTAATACTAGTGGTTTGCATGTGAATTTATTGGCAGGGTGGACCTACATTGGAGGTGCAGGACAGGATTCAATGATTGGATGCTCAATTTCGGTTGTATCGATTTCACCTCTTCCATCACTGCGAACATGGATATCCTTGGTCTGATGAAGAATAGGCGCTATATTTCTGCTCTGAACCAGCAAATCAATTCAGTATGAAATTGTCAAGGGCAAAACATAACTATATCAGATTGTCCAGTGCAGAACATGACAGATGCTAAGCGGAAGAGACATGTTTAAACCGAAAATACAAGGTGTGGTATATGTTTACTAGCTGCTTGATATTTGTGCAGATAGAGATGTCTGCCCGTTGCTATTTGGCAAACCAACAAAGTGCCCGCAATTTTGGTTGAACTGCATAAGAGAATAGTATAGTCACTGCATGCAGTGCCATTTGAAAATAGACACAGAAAGATTGGATAGTCACTTCATGGACTGCAGAAAAGTAGTACTGTACTATTTATTGGCCAACACTAGGTGCTTCATTGCTTTGGTCTGATTATACAATGGACATCATTTTGCCTAAGTTAAAGTTTGTATTCCGAAAATAGTCTCGCAGTGTGATTGAGGGAAGACCAAATCATATTGCAGTGCATGTTCCTCCATCGTGTCTGGTTCATTCTCATGGTTCCAGCTGTTGGTGAAACCACTTATGTTTGCAAGAGGAATTGTAGACTTCACAAACAAATTTGTCTTTCAGTCTGTACTGAATGTTGGCCAATAGAAGCATCCATGTTAGTAGGAAGAACAGATGTTTTTTCTAGATCTTTGCTTTTGGAGCTACATATTTGTATATGATCTGTGAGTCATTGAGATGCATTAACATGTTGATCTTATGTATGGGAATCGTACTAGTTAGTTTCAGTTGCGACGCAAGATCCGAAGTGGCTGATCTTTACTTTTGGAGCTACATATTTGTATATGATCTGTGAATCATTGAGATGCATTAACAGTTACTTATTTCTGTTCGCTCAGTGTTTACAAGTTACTGATCGATCACTAGCTAGCCTACAAATGCGCTCCTGGTAGTTTTATTTGCGACGCAAGATGCGAAGTGGCAGTTTTTTGAATAAAAATGCCTACCTCTGAAGAAACTGACAAGCTCGTACGCAAGCAAGTGCCTCCTATCGCACCTCTGGCAAGTCTGAGGCGAGGCGGAGGACACCGGTGCTGGCGTTTAGCATGGACAGCAGATGGCGGCCGGCATCGTCTAGTTAGCTAAGAGTAAGTTAGTACTTGTACGCTATTAGAGTGTTAGTGGGAGTAGATAGTTAACTTGGCTATGATGGTTGTCAACGTGGAAGTTCAGTACTCTATATGTGGATCAGACCTGTTACTTTGGTCTGAATGTTGAACTTTCCGTTTGAACGTATGGAATGGGCTGTTATTTTTTTAAATGGGTTGTATTTGTCCTCCACGGTTTAGAGGCTGACTTGTGGGCCTAGCAAGTTGACGCGTACACAATCAGGAGATGATTGTACGTGGAGAGGATGACAGCAGGGACCCGCCAAGGTCATGGCAGTACGCAAGCAAGTGCCTCCTTATTTCAAGCCAATAAAAAAATGGCTCCTCCTAGTGGATTTCTGACATCTAGGTCCCATGCCATTGTCAACGTAGTCAATAAACGAGAGAATTGCACAATGAGCGGCTGACACCAGGGACCCAGCAGCTCACCCAGTTATTTTTGTTTTGGGTTAATTTGATAAATGCCACTCCAAATCTGGTGTATACGAGAAATGCCACTGCAATTTCCAAACTTTGAAAAATGCCATTTCATGCCATTTCTAGTGGCATTTTTCGAAGTCTGGAATGACGTTTTTCAAAGTTTGCAAACTGCGGTGGCGTTTTTCAAAGTTTGCAAAAATTGCAGTGGCATTTTTCAAAGTTTGAAATTGCAGTGGCATTTTTATGAATCGCCATAATTGGAGTGGCATTTATCTAATTTGTTTTGGAGACGGAAGTAGGGTGTCAACTGGGCTGTGCCGGACACTCTAGCCTGTCTAGACAGCCTTTTCTTTTATGTTTACCACAGACCAGCCCAGTAGTTTTTTTTTCTTTCTGAAAATGGCTAGCCCAGTTTTTTTGTGATTTGTCAAGTAAGTCGCTTTATCAGGCCTGTTGGGCTGCAAATCTTTCAAGACGAGGAGAGCTTCATTCGACTGGCTGAGAAAATGGCCTGTCAGTAATGAGAAATGGGTTGTACATTTTTAAAACACATCAAACTGGCAATTATTTTCAAATATCTTTTTTTTCATTTCGAGATTTTAAATTGCATTGATTTTTATGCGTGGACAATTTATTGGATTTTATATTGATATACATTTATTTTTAAAATCAGTCTGAATGTGACTCAAAATTTCAGGATTAAAAACAGTTCAGACTACACCAACATATGCAAAATTTCGTATAATTTTTTAACCGTGGCCACAATATGGGCTGTAATGCTAACATAAAGAATATGGGCTCAAAAAAACCCATAAGAAATAGCAAATGGGCTGTAAATTATTTGAAATAATGGCAGATGGGCTGTATGCTGTGTTCCACAGATTTGAGGCTTTCCACAGATGGCCTGTATACTGTTGGATGTCCATCCCACGGCCGTCGTGCTTCTTCAATCTCTGCTCTTCCTGCTCCAGCCGCTCAAACAAGCGCCGGCGGGACTGCCTGCTCCCTCCTCCCCGCGGCCGGCTGTGCTGCCGCGCAGGCCTCACCGCCCCACCATACTCCCATCGCTGGCCTAGCCATCCCTCTACTCACCCACACCTGCTGTTATTCTCCGGCGACGGCAGATGAACCAGTAAACCCTCATACAGTCGTACTCCCCTCTGCGTGGGAAACAAAAACAACGGCCGAGTCTTCCCTGCCTCCGTGTCGTTCCCTTCATAGGCCTCGCCGTCGTCCCCCGCCCTGGTGCTCTCGGCGTGGCGTGGTCAGCGTGGTCAACGACCGACATGCATCTGAAGTGGACTGTACGTGGAGAGGCTGACAGCTGGGTCCATGGCCGCACGCAAGGAAATGCCTCCTTATTACGTGCAAAATAATGATTTCCTCCACCTGACATCTGGGACCCACCGAAACGGCCTCTGTATTTCGTGAAAAAAACGTTACCGCCGCTAACAGCTCGGACCCACCAGCTATATCTTCGCACGCAAGGAAGTGCCTCCTTATTACGCGAAAAAAATGAATACTCCCCCTGCTAGCTGGGACCTAGTATAGTGGGCCTACTAAGTTGACGGGGACGAAGGGCTTTGTCAACTTAGTCAATATGCGCGATTCTAGCTCGACTGACCGTATGATGTCCATCCAACGGCCGTAGTGCTTCTTCAACCTCTGGTCTTCTTGCTCCAGCCGCCCAAACCAGCGCCGGTCGTGCCACCTGCTCCTGCCTCCCGTGGCCGGCTGTGCTGCCGCGGAGGCCTCACCGCCCCCATACTACTCCCACCGCTGGCCAGGCCATCCCTCCACTCCACTCACCCACACCCCCTGTTATTCTGCGACGACGGTAGCGCAGCCAAACCAGTGAACCCTCGTACTCCTCTTCGTGTGGGCATCCACTGCCGCGTCTTCCCCGGCTCCGCGTCGTCCCCTTCCTAGGCCTCGCCGTTGTCCACCGCCGTGGTGCTGTCGGGGCGCCGTGGTCAATGTGGTCAACGACCGAATTCCATCGGAAGAATACTGTACGTGGAGAGGCTGACAGCTGGGTCCACGGCAGGCGCAAGGAAGTGCCTCCTTATTACGCGGAAAATAATTATTCCTCCACCTGACAGCAGGGACCCACCGGACGGGCCACCAGTATTTTGCGAAAAAATCGTCTCCCCCTGACTGATGGGACCCATCGGACGGGCCACCGTATTTCGCGAAAAAAACATTCCCCCCGATGTCAGCTCAGACCCACCGGAAGTGCCTCCTTATTATGCACAAAAAATGAATACTCCCCCGGCTAGCTGGGACCCACCTTGCTGGGAGGCTGACTTGTGGGCCTACTAAGTTGACGGGGACGGAGGGCTTTGTCAACTTAGTCAATATGCACGATTCTAGCTCCAGTGACCGTACGATGTCCATCCAACGGCCGTAGTGCTTCTTCAACCTCTGGTCTTCTTGCTCTAGCCGCCTAAAGCAGCGCCGGTCGTGCCGCCTGCTCCTGCCTTCCGTGGCCGGCTGTGCTGCAGCGGAGGCCTCACCGCCCCCTACTATTCCCACCGCTGGCCAGGCCCTGCGGCGACGGCAGCCTCACACCACAGCCGAACGAGTGAACCCTCATACTCCTCTCCGCGTGGGCATCCACTACCGCGTCTTCACCGGCTCCGCGTCGTCCCCTTCCTAGGCCTCGCCGTCGTCCACCACCCTGGTGCTCTCGGCGCGGCGTGGTCAACATGGTCAAGGAACGACTTCCATCGGACATGGACTGTATGTGGAGAGGCTGACATCTGGGTCCACGACGGCAGCAAGGAAGTGCCTCCTTATTACGCGAAAAATAATGATTCCTCCACTTGACAGCAGGGACCCACCGGATGGGCCACCATATTTCGCGAAAAAAAACGTTTCCCCCTGACTGCTGGGACCCACTAGCTACACCTTCGCACACAAGGAAGTGCCTGACAGTCGGGACCCACCTAGTCGAAGCGTACGTAGCATTGTCATTCTGGTCGCGAACATGTACGTACATATATACTGGTGGATGTAGAGGCGCGCACATGTCGTAGTAGAGGCGCGCACGTTTCGTAGTAGAGGCGCGCACGTAGCATGTACACGTACGTACAGCGGCCAGGGTGCAAGAAAGAAAATACGGCCACGTATGTGTACATACGGGCGGGGTCTCGAACGCCTACTCGCGCATACGTACGGCGAGGGCTCGTGTACATGGATGGGTCGGAACAGAGAAACAGCGTCATCGTCGTGTTCATGGGTCGGAACGGAATGCGTGGTCATGTTCATCGGGAGGGCTTGGACGGAAGAGGCGATGGAAACGAGGCCTGGCGTACCGCACAACCGAGGAAACGGACCTCCTACGGTCGAAACGGGGTCCTGTTGATCGGGAGGGGTGTGGCATACCGCAAAATGGAGGAAACGGACCTCCTACGATCGAAACGGGGGTCCTGTTGATCGGGAGGGGTGTGGCGTACCGCAAAACGGAGGAAACGGACTTGTGTTGGAGCGCTACGATCGAAACGGGGGTCCTGTTCATCGGGAGGGGTGTGGCGTACCGCAAAACGGGACTCCACAGGATACTGTTCATCTCCACCGTCGACCCCCTCCAGCCTCCACGAGCTACTGTTCATCCACCGTCGACCTCCTCCAGCCTCCACGGGCTCCTGTTCATCCAGCCTCCACCGCGCGCTACTCCATCGGCTACTGTTCAACCACCCCTCCACCGTCTACTATTCATCCAACCCTCCACACCACGGGGTCCTGTTCAACCACCCCTCCACGGGCACCCCTCCACCGTCTACTGTTCATCATGCCCTCCACACCACGGGGTCCTGTTCATCCACCCCTCCACGGGCACCCCTCCACCGTCTACTGTTCATCCAGCCCTCCACCACACCACGGGGTCTTGTTCATCCAGAGGCAACACCACCGCTCACTGTTCATCCAACCCCCCCTCCCTCGCAACGCTCACTATTCATCCCATCGATCGGCTTCAGTTAGCAGCAGTAGCCAAGGAATCGCTCGATCGGGTTCAGTTAACAGCCATCGATCGATCGCTCGGGTTCAGTAACGCGTAGCCTGCAGTGCAATCGCTCGGGTTCAGTTAGAGCCCAACGCCTCGCTCGGGTTCAGTTAGAGCCAACGCCTCGCACACACACGCGTACGTGTACGAGAGAAACGCGCATCGCTCGGCCCCCGACCTCCCACCGTAACCGGGAACTCCCCGAAATTTTCCTCCCCCTCGCTTCTACCACGGTTTTTCCGTCATGGACGGCCCAAAGAATGTCATGCAACTGCGTCTCCGGCCCGCCCGGGATGAAAAGCCCATTTGCTTTCATGATTTTTTGTCGTAGAAGTAGGAGCCCACCACATCTATGATGATGCCGGGTTTTGTCACAATTATCGTCATAGAAGTGTCATATGTATGACAGAAAAAAAATTCGTTCGGCCCAAAATGTCACGGATGTGTCTTTTTTTTGTAGTGTAGGTTGCTAGTAGTGTTAATTACCCCTTGTAGTTGATGCTAGTTGGTTTAATTGGTGGAAGATCATATGTTCAGATCCTATATGCATATTAATACCCCTCTGATTATGAACGGGTTTATGCTTTGTGAGTAGTTACTTTTGTTCCTGAGGACATGGAATAAGTATTGCTATTAGTAGTCATGTGAATTTGGTATTCGTTCGAAATTTTGATGAGATGTATGTTGTCTCTCCTCTAGTGGTGTTATGTGAACGTCGACTACATGACACTTCACCATTATTTGGGCCTAGAGGAAGGCATTGGGAAGTAATAAGTAGATGATGGTTTGCTAGAGTGACAGAAGCTTAAACCCTAGTTTATGTGTTGCTTCGTAAGGGGCTGATTTGGATCCATATGTTTCATGCCATGGTTAGGTTTACCTTAATACTTTTGTTGTATTTGCGGATGCTTGCAATAGAGGTTAATCATAAGTGGGATGCTTGTCCAAGTAAGGGCAGCACCCGAGCACCGGTCCACCCACATACCAAATTATCAAAGTACCGAACGCGAATCATATGAACGTGATGAAAACTAGCTTGACGATATTCCCATGTGTCCTCGGGAGCGCTTTACATCATATAAGAGTTTGTCCAGGCTTGTCCTTTGCAACAAAAGGATTGGACCACCTTGATTGCACTTTATTTACTTTTGTTACTTGTTGCTAGTTACAAATTATCCTATCACAAAACTATCTGTTACCACTTATTTCAGTACTTGCAGAGAATACCTTGCTGGAAACCGCTTATCATTTCCTTCTGCTCCTCGTTGGGTTCGACACTCTTACTTATCGAAAGGACTACGATAGATCCCCTATGCTTGTGGGTCATCAAGACTCTTTTCTGGCGCCGTTGCCGGGGAGTGAAGCGCCTTTGGTAGGTGGAATTTGGTAAGGAAAAATTTATATAGTGTGCTGAAATTTACCGTCACTTGTTACCATGGAAGGTAATCCTCTAAGGGGCTTGTTCGAGGTATCTTCACCCTGACCAGTTGAGCAAAGAGTTGCTCCTCAACCTACTGAAAATGAAAATTCTTGCTTTGAAGTTCCTTCAGGTATGATAGAAAAACTGCTAGCTAATCCTTTTCTAGGAGATGGAACAAAACATCCTGATGAACATCTGATATATGTGGATCAAGTTTGTGGATTATTTAAGCTTGCAGGTGTACCCGGAGATTTTGTTAAGAAGAAGGTCTTTCCCTTATCTTTGAGGGGAGACGCATCGACATGGTATAGGCAACGTGATGATATGAGGTCTTGGAATTACAAACGATTAAAATTGGAATTTCATCAGAAGTTTTGTCCTATGCATCTTGTTCATCGTGATCGCAATTATATATATAATTTTTGGCCTCACGAAGGAGAAAGCATCGCTCAAGCTTGGGGGAGGCTTAAGTCAATGTTATATTCATGCCCCAATCATGAGCTCTCAAGAGAAATGATTATTCAAAATTTTTATGCTCGGCTTTCTGGTAACAATTGCACCATGCTTGATACTTCTTGTGATGGCTCTTTTATGATGAAGACTATTGAATTCAAATGGGATTTATTGGAAAGAATTAAACGCAACTCTGAATATTGGGACCTCGACAATGGTAAGGAGTCAGGTATGACACCTAGTTTTGATTGTGTTAAATCTTTTATGGATACCGATATTTTTCGTAAATTTAGCACTAAATATGGACTTGACTTCGAGATAGTTGCTTCTTTCTGTGAATCTTTTGCTACTCATGTTGATCTCCCTTAGGAGAAGTGTTTTAAATATCATCCTCCCATTGAAGTAAAAGTAGCCGCACCTATTAAAGTTGAAGAAAAGACTATCACTTATAATGATCCTATTATTCCTACTGCTTATGTTGAGAAACCACATTTTCCTGCTAGGATAAAAGATCATGCTAAAGCTTCAACCGTGGTTCGTAAAAGCAATATTAGAACCCATACACCTCCTGAGCAAGTTAAAGTTGAACCTAATATTGCTATTGTTAAGGATCTCTTGGCTGATAATATTGATGGGCATGTTATTTATTTCTATGATGAAACTGCTAGAATTGCTAAACCTTGTGCTAAAGATAAACATAGACCTGTGGTAGGCACGCCTGTTATTTCTGTTAAAATAGGAGATCATTGTTATGATGGCTTGTGTGATATGGGTGCCAGTGCTAGTGCAATACCTATTGACTTATACAAAGAGATTATGCCTGATATTGCACTTGTTGAGTTAGAAGATATTGATGTCACAATTAAACTTGCCAATAGAGATACTATTTCACCAATTGGGATTGTTAGAGATGTTGAAGTCTTGTGTGGGAAAACTAAATATCCTGCTGATTTTCTTGTTCTTGGTTCCCCACAAGATAGCTTTTGTCCCATTATATTTGGTAGACCCTTCTTAAACACTGTTAATGCTAGGATAGACTGCAAAAAGGATGTTGTTACTATTGGTTTAGGTGATATGTCTCATGAGTTCAAATTTTCTAAATTTCGTAGACAACACCGTGAAGAGGAACTGCCTAGTAAAGATGAAATTATTGGTCTTGCTTCTATTGCCGTACCTCCTAGTGATCCTTTAGAACAATATTTGCTAGACCATGAAAATGATATGTTTATGAATGAAAGAAGGGAAATAGATGAAGTGTTCTTTAAACAGGGACCTATTCTGAAACACAACTTGCCTGTTGAAATCTTAGGGGATCCTCCTCCACCCAAGGGTGATCCCATGTTTGAGCTTAAACCATTGCCTAATACTCTTAAATATGCTTATCTTGATGAAAAGAAGATATATCCTGTTATTATTAGTGCTAACCTTTCAGAGAAGGAGGAAGAAAAATTATTGAAAACTCTGAAGAAGCACCGTGCTGCTATTGGATATACTCTTGATGATCTTAAGGGCATTAGTCCCACTCTATGTCAACACAAAATAAATTTGAAGAAAGATTGCAAACCAGTTATTGATCACCAACGACGGCTGAATCCTAAGATGAAAGAAGTGGTAAGGAAAGAAATATTAAAGCTCCTTGAGGCAGGTATAATTTATCCCGTTGCTGATAGTCAGTGGGTAAGTCCTGTCCATTGTGTTCCTAAGAAGGGAGGTATTATTGTCGTTCCTAATGATAAAGATGAATTGATTCCGCAAAGAATTATTACAGGTTATCGGATGGTAATTGATTTCCACAAATTAAATAAGGCCACTAAAAAAGATCATTACCCCTTACCTTTCATTGATCAAATGCTAGAAAGATTATCCAAACATACACATTTTTGCTTTCTAGATGGTTATTCTGGTTTCTCTCAAATACCTGTGTCAGCTAATGATCAATCAAAGACCACTTTTACTTGCCCTTTTGGTACTTTTGCTTATAGACGTATGCCTTTTGGTTTATGTAATACACCTGCTACCTTTCAAAGATGCATGATGGCTATATTCTCTGACTTTTGTGAAAAGATTTGTGAGGTTTTCATCGACGATTTCTCCGTTTATGGATCCTCTTTTGATGATTGCTTAACCAACCTTGATCAAGTTTTGCAGAAATGTGAAGAAACTAACCTTGTCTTGAATTGGGAGAAGTGCCACTTTATGGTTAATGAAGGTATTGTCTTGGGGCACAAATTTCTGAAAGGGGCATTGAAGTTGATAAAGCTAAAGTTGATGCTATTGAAAAGATGCCGTGTCCCAAGGACATGAAAGGTATAAGAAGTTTTCTGGGTCACACCGGTTTTTATAGGAGGTTCATTAAGGACTCCTCAAAAATTTCCCGGCCTTTGGCTAATTTATTACAAAAAGATATACCATTCGTCTTTGATGATGATTGTGTAGAAGCATTTGAAATACTTAAGAAAGCATTGATCTCTGCACCTATTGTTCAGCCACCTGATTGGAATTTACCTTTTGAAATTATGTGTGATGCTAGTGATTATGCTGTAGGTGCTGTTCTAGGGCAAAGAGTTGATAAGAAATTAAATGTTATTCAATATGCTAGTAAAACTCTAGACAATGCCCAAAGAAATTATGCTACTGCCGAAAAAGAATTCTTAGCAGTTGTATTTGCTTGTGATAAGTTCAGACCTTATATTGTTGATTCTAAAGTAACTATTCACACGGATCATGATGTTATTAAATATCTTATGGAAAAGAAAGATGCTAAACCTAGACTTATTAGATGGGTTCTCTTGCTACAAGAATTTGATTTTGCATATTATTGATAGAAAGGGAGCTGAGAACCCCGTTGCAGATAACTTGTCTAGGTTAGAAGATGTTCTTGATGACCCACTACCTATTGATGATAGCTTTCCTGATGAACAATTAAATGTCATAAATGCTTCTCATACTGCTCCATGGTATGCTGATTATGCTAATTACATTGTTGATAAATTTATACCACCTAGTTTCACATACCAGCAAAAGAAAAAAAATCTATGATTTAAGACATTACTGTTGGGATGACCCACATCTTTATAAAGAAGGAGTAGATGGTGTTATTAGGCGTTGTGTACCTGAGCATGAACAGGAACAGATCCAACACAAGTGTCACTCCGAATCTTATGGAGGACACCACGCTGGAGATAGAACTGCACATAAGGTATTGCAATCCGGTTTTTATTGGCCTACTCTCTTCAAGGATGCCCGTAAGTTTGTCTTATCTTGTGATGAATGTCAAAGAATTGGTAATATTAGTAGACGTCAAGAAATGCCTATGAATTATTCACTTGTTATTGAACCATTTGATGTTTGGGGCTTTGATTATATGGGACCTTTTCCTGCCTCTAATGGGTATACACATATTTTAGTTGCTGTTGATTACGTTACTAAGTGGGTAGAAGCTATTCCAACTAGTAGTGCTGATCATAACACCTCTATTAAGATGCTTAAAGAAGTCATTTTTCCGAGGTTTGGAGTCCCTAGATATTTAATGACTGATGGTGGTTCACATTTTATTCATGGTGCTTTCCGTAAAATGCTTGCTAAGTATGATGTCAATCATAGAATTGCATCTCCTTATCACCCACAGTCTAGTGGTCAAGTAGAATTGAGTAATAGAGAACTCAAATTAATTTTGCAAAAGAATGTTAATAGATCTAGAAAGAATTGGTCCAAGAAACTTGATGATGCATTATGGGCCTATAGAACTGCATATAAAAATCCTATGGGTATGTCTCCATATAAAATGGTTTATGGAAAAGCATGTCACTTACCTATCAAACTAGAACATAAGGCTTATTGGGCTATTAAAGAGCTCAATTATGATTTCAAACTTGCCGGTGAGAAAAGGTTATTTGACATTAGCTCACTTGATGAATGGAGAACCCAAGCCTATGAGAATGCCAAATTGTTTAAATAAAAAGTTAAAAGATGGCATGACAAAATGATACAATAGCGCGAGTTTAATGTAGGTGATTATGTATTGCTATACAACTCTCGTTTAAGATTTTTTGCAGGAAAACTTCTCTCTAAATGGGAAGGTCCTTACGTTATCGAGGAGGTCTATCGTTCCGGTGCCATAAAAATCAACAACTTCGAAGGCACAAATCTGAAGGTGGTGAACGGTCAAAGAGTCAAACATTATATCTCAGGTAATCCTACAAATGTTGAAACCAATGTTATTGAAACCGTAACCCCGGAGGAATACATAAGGGACACTTTCCGTAATGTTTCAGACTCCGAAAAGGAATAGGTATGTGGTACGGTAAGTAAACCGACTCCAAAATAGTTCTAATGGCAATTTTTCTCTGTTTTGGAATATTTAGAAAAATAGAAATATAAGAAGCAGTCCGGGATGGACACGAGGGCTCCACGAGGGTGGAGGGCGCGCCCTACCCCCCTGAGCGCGCCCCTGCCTCGTGGGAACCTCGTGCGATCTCCGGACTCCGTTTTCTTGCACGTTACATATTTTGGTCGGTAAAAATTCATTATATAATCTCCCGAAGGTTTTGACTCCTGTATCACGCAATAAATCTCCTGTCTTTGTTTTGAGCTGTTTTCTGTCAGGGTTGTCAAGGCCAGGCACTATGTCGTCTCCCTCCTCCTCCAACCATGAGGGCAATGATGCTTGTCTAATGAAGATAGAGCTGAAGAGAGAAGAACCTATGGAGATCAACAATGATGAAGGGATCAAGAAGGCCATGGAGGACCAAGTTCCAGCAACAGAAGACACCCTTCAACTTGATCACAATCTTCTTACCCCAACAGAAATCGAAGCTTTCAAGATGATTGAGTTGGCTCGTATACAAAATAAGTATCTCACACGTGAAAATATTTTTGTTAAAGGAGCATATCATCGCACTCAAGGGCATTATCCGCAAGTTAGAAGACCTCCTACACTCAATGTGCGACTATCCATCATCAACAACCCCACCTTCTTCACCAGCAAAGGAGACATAATCACATGGGTATGGGCACTCCACTTGGAAACTGCCAAGCTTCGGGGAGTGCCCCGGTATCGTATCACCATCACTCTATCTTTATCGTTTTTCTTAGTTCGATCCTTTTGGTAATATCTTGATCTAGTAGAATAAAAGTTCTTAGTATGATCTAGTTGCGAGTTTTCCCTTATTATCCTTCTATGTAATCGAGTCCGTGAGCTATATAATAAAGATTAGTGTTGAGTCAAGGGCTTGATTATTTTGCCATGATCCTAAAGGAATAAAAGAAAAGGGAAAGAAATAAAAAGAAACAAAGAGATCATATGAGTCTTATGGAGAGTAATGATCTCACATAGAAAGAGTATGATGAATAAAAGTTCTTGAGGGTTGACAAACACAGTTTTGGTCATCGTTGCAATTAATAGGAAGTAATAAAGAAAGAGAGGTCTTCACATATAAATATACTATCTTGGACATCTTTTATGATTGTGAGCACTCATTAAAATATGACATGCTAAAGAGTTGACATTGGACAAGGAAGACAACATAATGGGTTATGTTTTCTTACATCTGAGATAAATTATATTGTCTTGGATCTTCCAACATGATGAGCTTGCCTTTCCCCCTCATGCTAGCCAAATTCATTGCACCAAGTAGATATACTACTTGTGCTTCCAAATACCCTTAAACCAGTTTTTCCATAAGAGTCCACCATACCTACCTATGGATTGAGTAAGATCCATCAAGTAAGTTGTCATCGGTGCAAGCAATAAAAATTGCTCTCTAAATATGTATGATTGATTGGTGTGGATGAAATAAGCTTTATATGATCGTGTGATATGGAAGTAATAAAAGCGACAGACTGCATAATAAAGGTCCATATCACAAGGGGCAATATAAAGTGACGTTCTTTCGCATTAAGATTTTGTGCATCCAACCATAAAAGCGCATGACAACCTCTGCTTCCCTTTGCGAAGGGCCTATCTTTTACTTTTATCTCCTACATTGCATAAGAGTCATGGTGATCTTCACCCTTCCTTTTTACATTTTATCCTTTGTCAAGCACAATATGTTGGAAAGATCCTGGTTATCTGGCTAATTGGATGTGAGTTTTCATGAACTATTACTGTTGACATTACCCCTGAGGTAAAACGTTGGGAGGCAAAACTATAAGCCCCTATCTTTCTCTGTGTCCGATTAAAACTCCATACCCATAAGTATTGCGTGAGTGTCAGCTGTGAAAGATTATATGATAGTTGAGTATGTGGACTTGCTGAAAAGCTCTTATACATTGACTCTTTCCTATGTTATGATAAATTGCAATTGCTTCAATGACCGAGATTGTAGTTTGTTAGTTTTCAATGAAGTTTACGATTCCTACTTGATATTGTGATTGAATTATTACTCTAGCATCAGATATTATATGACAAAGAATTATGTAAGTTACTGTTCTAAGAATGATCATGATGCCCTCATGTCCGTATTTTATTTTTATCGACACATCTATCTCTAAACATGTGGACATATTTTTCGATTTCAGCTTTTCGCTTGAGGACAAGCGAGGTCTAATCTTGGGGGAGTTGATACCGTCCATTTTGCATCATGCTTTTATATCGATATTTATTGCATTATGGGCTGTTATTACACTTTATGTCACAATACTTATGCCTATTCTCTCTTATTTTACAAGGTTTACATAAGGAGGGAGAATGCCGGCAGCTGGGATTCTAGGCTGGAAAAGGAGCAAAAATTAGAGACCTATTCTGCACAGCTCCAAAAGTCCTGAAACTTCACAGAAGCTATTTTTAGAATATATAAAAAATACTGAGCGCAAGAAGTACCAGAGGGGGGCCACTCACCAGCCATGAGGGTGGGGGCCAGCCCTACCCCCCTGGGCGCGCCCCCTGCCTCATGGGCCCCATGGTGGCCCTCCGATGCCCATCTTCTGCTATATGGAGTCTTTCGTTGAGGAAAAAATCATAAGCAAGCTTTCGGTACGACACTCCGCCGCCACATGGCGGAACCTTGGCGGAACCAATCTAGGGCTCTGGCGGAGCTGTTCTGCCGGGGAAACTTCCCTCTGGGTGGGGGAAATCATCACCATCGTCATCACCAACGATCCTCTCATCAGGAGGGGGTCAATCTCCATCAACATCTTCACCAGCACCATCTCCTCTCAAACCCTAGTTCATCTCTTGTATCCAATTCTTGTCTCTAAGTCTAGGATTGGTACCTGTAGGTTGCTAGTAGTGTTGATTACTCCTTGTAGTTGATGCTAGTTGGTTTACTTGGTGGAAGATCATATGTTCAGAACCTATATGCGCATTAATACCCATCTGATTATGAACATTAATATGCTTTGTGAGTAGTTACGTTTGTTCCTGAGGACATGGAGAAGTATTGCTATTAGTAGTCATGTGAATTTGGAATTCGTTCGATATTTCGATGAGATGTATGTTGTCTCTCCTCTAGTGGTGTTATGTGAACATCGACTACATGACACTTCACCATTATTTGGGCCTAGAGGAAGGCATTGGGAAGTAATAAGTAGATACTGGGTTGCTAGAGTGACAGAAGCTTAAACCCTAGTTTATGTGTTGCTTCGTAAGGGGCTGATTTGGATCCATATGTTTCATGCTATGGTTAGGTTTACCTTAATACTTTTGTTGTAGTTGCGGATGCTTGCAATAGAGGTTAATCATAAGTGGGATGCTTGTCCAAGTAAGGGCAGCACCCAAGCACCGGTCCACCCACATACCAAATTATCAAAGTACCGAACATGAATCATATGAACGTGATGAAAACTAGCTTGACGATATTTCCATGTGTCCTCGGGAGCGCTTTACATCATATAAGAGTTTGTCCAGGCTTGTCCTTTGCTACAAAAGGATTGGGCCACCTTGCTGCACTTTATTTACTTTTGTTACTTGTTGCTAGTTACAAATTATCCTATCACAAAACTATCTGTTACCACTTATTTCAGTACTTGCAGAGAATACCTTGCTGGAAACCACTTATCATTTCCTTCTGCTCCTCGTTGGGTTCGACACTCTTACTTATCGAAAGGACTACGATAGATCCCCTATACTTGTGGGTCATCACCTAACTGGGTGAGGTGGTTTGCCTTCGAGCACGAGGAGGCGAGGCGACGCGGCGTGCGGGAGGTCGACCGCAGCGTGCCGCCGCCCTCGCTCATCGTCCGGGAGGAAGACCAGGCGGTCCCTTGCGGCGGTCTACAGCGAGAGCGAGGAGGACGAGCGGCGCAGGGTGGAGGCGGTGGAGGAAGAGGAGGCTCGCTACGAGGCGGCCATGGCGCAGGCCCTCGCCCTCTCCGCGGCCGGCGATTGCGTGGAGCCATCGGTGGCCCTGTCGTCCCCTCCCCGACGGCTCGTCAAGGCCGACCCGGAGTCGGAGCCGTAGCCCATCGTGCACTTCTCCTGGACGGGAGTGGTGCGCGGGTGGGTGTCCGCGCCACCGATTTGGATGGGGGCGACCCTGGCGCAGGAGGCGGCGTACCTCGAGATGTGGCGCCAGCGACGGCTCGCCGAGGAGCGTCGTCACGGCGAGTACGAGGAGATGCTCGAGCGCGACCTCGAGGAGGAGGCGCGTCAAGCCACGGCTGCACAGGCGGCCGCACAGCCCTCCGCGCCAGCACTGCCCGCGCCGGAACAGCTGCCCGCGGCCTACATCGCCGTCGCCTGAAACATGGCGTTCCCCTGGGCCGGCCCTGCGTCGACGCTCATCGACCTCACCCACCCCGAGGACGACGACGCCTAGGGCGCGCTAGGCAGTGCGCCGCCTCGTAGTTAGGTTGTTTATAATTTCTTTTAATGCTAATGTGGACGCGTGGACTCTCGGCGGCCTTCCTGGCCGGCTTTAATGTTTAATTAAGTTGTTTTCATTTGAAATATGCATGCACAGCTTCTTTTGTCGGCGCCATGAAAATGGGTTGGGCAAGCGTTGGGCACATACACCGACCTAAACACCGAAGCGGACATTCGTGTTCGCCTGACCGACCCAAACGAATAAAAAGCGGACGAAATCACCGATTAGGTCGGCCCATTGGATTTGCTGAGAGTCCAAATTGCAGAAAGCGCGGGTGATTCTGTTCCGCTAGCTTGGCGTACAAGAGATCCAATTGCTTGTGTCTAGGCAGAAATTGTGGAACCTCGACTTCAGGATGTCTTCGGGTTTTCTAGTGCGTGTGAGAGTGTGAGCGCGTTGCGTGGTTGGGTGGGCCACACTTATATAAAAATCTATTATGTTAGAGGATCTACAATCAGAGCCCTTAAATCCGCCTAATTGCCCGGACGCATCTGCGTAGGACGGACAAACTACAGGAGCACGCGCCAATTCGCATATCTCCACCTTCTTCCTTGCCCGACCAACCCCTTTCTCTTTTTTTTCTCCCTCGTTCGCACAACCATCACCGGAGTTCCGCCGCCAACTTTGCATCGCCATCATCCTCAACTCAGGGCTTTGCCACCGGAGGCTCCTACCCATACCGCCGCCAACTGTGCCGCAACCGGTCAATGTCGTCGCCACTAGACGCTGCCCTGGTACGTCCAACTCTCCCCTATATACACCTTGTGTTCTAGGTGTTTGACGAAATGTCTGAGCCGGTTTTTTATTCTTTTGGTCTCTACTTGTAGGTCACCGATGGATTTGTCATGGAATGATGGCTACAGGAACCCCGATTTTGACGAATTCATATTCTGTACAATTTTTTTATGTATTTGTTTGAAACTGAAATGTTTGAATTTAAAAAAACATTCATTTCGGCCTCCATGGAGGCCGAGCTCCAAAACACCCCACTCATCCCTACTAACATATTATCTCAACATGCAACTATGTCACTTCATCGTGCAAATATATACGGAAAATGATCTGCCTCAACATGCAACATGATGTAAAAAAGGCTCAAATGTCTTAATTATCTTGTGCTACTTACGTTTACTAAATATTTTACAATTAGACGCTACTTTAAGTTGTAGTTCTTACATTATTAATCTAAATACTCATTCATATAATCAAATTTTACCAAAATACACTGTAAATAATCTGCATAGCAACTCGCGAGATATCATCTAACTCTAAATGCCGACTATCCTCAACTTTGTCCTTACACTTAGTTTGTCAAGGTGCATACATATTTTTTGTGATGCTTGTATCTGTAGCATTTAGAAGATGCACTTAATCTATTACTTGATTTAACCACAAAGAAGTGCAAATGACATGTGGGGTACATTAGTTTACGTGCTCATACGTCTCAAATGTATCTATAATTTTTATCGTTTTATGTTATTATCATACCATGTTTACATATTTTTATAACAAATTTATATTATTTTCATGGACTAACCTATTAATTCAGTGCACAGAGCTTGTTGTTGTTACTACATGTTTTTGGTTTACAGAAAATCGATATCTCTAGACCTTAAAATACCC
This sequence comes from Triticum urartu, assembly GCF_003073215.2. Taxonomy (NCBI): domain Eukaryota; kingdom Viridiplantae; phylum Streptophyta; class Magnoliopsida; order Poales; family Poaceae; genus Triticum; species Triticum urartu. Next base: position 117,233,760 of record NC_053023.1, on the reverse strand, counting down.
TCGGGATTTTTGATGATTTTTTTGGAGGACAAAGCTTTCAGAAAGCACTGGAAGGAGCCAGGAGCCACTAGACAGCCAAGCCTCCGACACGCCTTTCACCCATATTTTTCCTATAAATCTTATTACTCTCAAAACACTTTGTACCATTTTTCATGATTTTTCCCTGCTGCCACAAGTTCCTCTTCCAAGGAAATCCAATCTGGGGGTCTGTTCCGACGAGCTGCCAGAGGGGCATCCGTCACCGGAGCCATCCTCCTCAACCTTGCTATCACCATGACCATGTGTGAGTAGTTTTATTAGGACCTTGGGTTCATAGCAGTAGTTAGATGGCATCCTCTCTCCCTTGTGATTCGATACAAAGTTCCTGTCAGCTGCCTCACACAATTGGATCCCTATGATGTAATCAGTGTTGTGTTTGTTGGGATGTGATGAATTGGCACTTTATGATCGGATTTGTTCATGAATTATATTGAATTTCTTATGGTTTCTTTGCTGCATAATTAAGTAGTTGTATATGCTTTTGGGTCTATTTGTCTTCTTCGACCAAGTTTGATGCGCAGATCTTCGGAGGGGGTTGTGTATGGCAGTGAGTTCAACCTTGCGGTGTTCTATATCCCAGTGACAATAAGGGACAAGACATGTATTGTATTGTTGCTACTAAGGATAAAATGATGGTTTCTTTATCATAGTCAGATGATAGTTTTAATTATTGTCTATATTATGTCATCATGCTTATTGTAATGCTTTGTTTGTACAAACTTAATATCTCAAGATGCATGCTCGATAGCGGTCTTTGAGTGGAGTATCAGTTGTATATGCATTTGGATTAATGGTCTATATATCACAGCCTTAATGCCTATACAAGATTGTGTCATGAATGCTCGTAGTGGTAAATATAAATATTATAATTTAATCAATGTCAAACTGTATTTTGTTCACCACAACACATTTATCCTACTTTGAGAGACGCCTCTATTGAATCTATGGCCCCGGGTCTTTTTTTCCTTAATTTCAATCATGATTATCATTTTATTTTCTTGTTGTATCCTTTTATTTATTTTATCTATTTATCAATTCCTATCATACCATATAATTTACCCTTGTAGCTAGCAAGATAAGAAGATTGACAAAACATTCTTGAATCATTAGGGACAAGTTTGTTTTGTGTGTTGTGTGTAGGTACCAACCATTAGTTTTTGCAGAGATAATCCTACTGATTCGGTAAACCTTGGTTCTCAATCAGTGAAATAATTATTGCTAGGTCACGTCACTCTTATACTTGGGGGTCACCAACAACTCATACAGGAGACCAAGCAAGATTTGTGAAGGCATTGCCGTTACCACTTTGATTTCTTGTTATCTATCTTTGTTAGTTATATTTTATATATCGTTTGTTTGCTTTGATGCTATTCACAAAAAACTCAAAATACCAAAAATATTTCAATATTATCCTCCTTTTACCTTGTTATAACAATAACATCATGGATATGGGATCTACAATTTCTAAAGTTTTCGAACATGCTAATAATAAATAGATTATAGAGGAAGGGTTATTGGAATAAACATCCACGAGCGCTTCGGCCCCACAACCAGCAACGAAGAGGAGGAGCAACAGCTCGCGGTCGTTGCTCATTGCTCTGAGGAGGAGAACGACGACTTTGCCTACATCGATGGGTTGTCAGGCGAGGAGGATGAGGAGGACAATTTTTTTTGACGGTGCTACGGCGGGCTTACGCCAGCCTGAACCATTTTCATTATAGATAAGACTGAGATACAACACGACGGTTACAACAGATATCACCCGACACACAGGAGAAGGAACCAGGAACAACAGAATACAAGATGGAACAAGGAACAACAGAAAAAGAACCAGAAGCGAGCTATGACAAGCAGCCAACACCAAGAACTTAGCATCCATCACCATCAGTGGACCGAGAAGAGCGGGAACTAGCTTTGTTGGATCCGTCGAAAGGACATCCGCCACCGAGAAGACGTAGAGAAGAAGTTGCCTGCTACCATGCGATCTCTGCACCTTGAAGAGCTAGGAGATCGTAGCCACCATCGAAGAGCATCCTGCTGCCTAGGAACGTCGCGGCAGAGAAAGCCACAGACCGTGCCGAAGGGCAATTTTCCGCCGAGATAGCCCTACACCTCCTCTGAGCCACACCACGGCCACCATCACAAATAGAGAGAACTATAGCACTCCGCAGGCCACCAAACCTCAAAAGCCATCGAAGGGTGCCGAAAACCGAGACCTCGCCGCTGCCACGAGCCCCAAAAAGAGAGGTCAACCATCAGCATAGGATGACCAAGGTACTGGTCGCCATCATAGAGCACCTCACCGCCACCGCCCTACAAACCAGCAACCTGAACCAACACTCCAGCCCAGACATCAGACAACCAACCGCGGATCCCTGGTTCCTGAAACGACGCCCCCAAGGGGGAAACAACATGGAATATGTCATCGTCATCCGATCCAGAGAAGGATCTGAGACTTTCGCCCGAAACACAGAGAAATAGCCGGCAACGGTAGCTCCCCAATGATGCCTTCACGAAGGGACACGGCGCCAGGAGACGTCGTCATCATCGTTGCCGACGAGGTCGGCAATAGGCTTTCGCCCGAAGCATCCCAGCCCGGCCGACTCCGCAAACGCCGGCCACCGAGTCCGGCAGCGCTAGACCTTCCCCTCTCCTGCCAGTCCACGGCGAGCGTCCCCGCTTGGTCCTGCAAGAGTCATCCGCAAACACAGCCGCTCACCTCGAGCACCTACACAGACAGAGTTGGTTCTGTCTCGGCTGCCACCTGCGCCCAACCCCTCACCGCCGGCCACAACACCACACCACCACACGCCTACCCCGCCGACAGCAGCAGCAGCCACCACCGACCCCCCAGCCGCAACCAAGGAGAGCACCAGCCGTGCGAGCCACCGCCCTAGAAGGATCCAGATCTGGGCGAAGAGAGGCACCCTGAAAGCACAAGTGCTCCCTAGGTGGTTTTGATAATTGATGAGAACATATCTCTTGTTGGACTAACACTTCTATCTAGCATGTTTCAGATAAGTTCAACAATGGAGTGGCATGGACTAAAGGTTGTGGGAACTCCTTAGATGCTAAGGACAAAGGATTGGCTAAAGCTTCAAGCTCAAGACTCTTCATTTTATATTCTAGTGATCCAAGATCACATTGAGTCCATAGGAAAAGCCAATACTATCAAGGAGGGATGAGGTGTTGCTTAATGAGCCTCTTGCTTCATGTGCTTAATGATATGCTCCAAAACCCTCAACTACTTTCCCATATCCACATATGACCTAAACTCTAAGCCAAACTCGGTCCTACCAATTTTTCCTATCCGGCGCCACCGAGTTTCACTTGTCATAAGCCACTGCCAAACCCTAGCAATTCGGTTCTACCGATAAGGATCTCGGTCTCACCGAGATGGGATTGCAAACTCTCTGTTACCTATTGCAATATTCTCGGTCCCACCGAGATATGCAATCGGTCCCACCGAGATTGCAATGTAAACTCAGTGTTTCCCCTTTGTAACTTTTCGGTCTCACCGAGTTCCACTCGGTCTCACCGAAAGAGCAAATCGGTCCCACCGAGTTTGCCTGACCAACTCTCTGGTTAGCTAATTACCAAACTCGGTCTCACCGAGTTTGTGTAATCGGTCTCACCGAGATTACGTTATGCCCAAACCCTAACCGAATCGGTCCTACCGAGTTGCATGTCAGTCCCACCGAAATTCCTAACGGTCACTAGGTTTACCATTTCGGTCCGACCGAGTTTTCTGATTCGGTCCCACCGAGATTGGTAAATTGTGTGTAATGGTTGGATTTTGTGTGGAGGCTATATATACCCCTCCACCTCCTTCTCACTCGATGAGAGAGCCACCAGAACACACACACCATTCCTACTCATATGTTCTGAGAGAAAACCACCTACTCATGTGTTGAGATCAAGACATTCCATTCCTACCATATGAATCCTGATTTCTAGCCTTCCCAAGTTGCTTTCCACTCAAATCTTTTTTCCACCAAATCCAAATCCTATGAGAGAGAGTTGAGTGTTGGGGAGACTATCATTTGAAGCACAAGAGCAAGGAGTTCATTACCTACACACCATTTGTTACTTCTTGGAGAGTGGTGTCTCCTAGATTGGCTAGGTGTCACTTGGGAGCCTCCGACAAGATTATGGAGTTGAACCAAGGAGTTTGTAAGGGCAAGGAGATCGCCTACTTCGTGAAGATCTATCACTAGTGAGGCAAGTCCTTCGTGGGCAATGGCCATGGTGGGATAGACAAGGTTGCTTCTTCGTGGACCCTTTGTGGGTGGTTGCTTCTTCGTGGACCCTTCGTGGGTGGAGCCCTTCGTGGACTCGCGCAACCGTTGCCCTTGGGTGGAGCCCTGTGTGGACTCGCGCAACCGTTACCCTTCGTGGGTTGAAGTTTCCATCAACGTGGATGTAGGATAGCACCACCTATCCGAACCACAGGAAAAACATCCGTGTCTCCAATAGCGTTTGAATTCTCCAAACCCTTCCCTCTATATTCTTGCAAGTTGCATGCTTTACTTTCCGCTGCCAATATACTCTTTGCTTGCTTGCTTGATATGTATTGTGTGTGCTGAAATTGTGCCTAAACTCCACTTAAATCGAAAAGGCTTAAAAAATTGCAACTTTAGCACAAAGTGTCTAATCACCCCCCTCTAGACACATCTACTTCTAGATCCTACAAGTGGTATCAGAGCTTTGGTCTCCATTGCCTTGGTTTAATCACCATTGGAGGAAGATGGATGTGTCTACTCTAGGGAGTCTTAGACATAGAGTGCCTATTCTTGATGGAAAGTACTTTCATGAGTGGAAAAATGAGATGCTTGTAATCTTCAATCAATATCATTTGAACAAGTATATTGCTAGCCCTTGTGCACCCCATATTGATCCCTTGCATCCTACCCTAGATGAAGATATTGACATGATTCGCAATCTTAGAACTATTGAGCTCATCATTAGAGGATTGCCCAAAAATCTGATTGCTAGTTTGCCTACTCAAGATTGTGCCTATACTATATGGAAATTTCTTGAGGAACGATTTCCCAATCATTCCTTGAAAACTTTGGATGAAATTCTCCATAAATCCATTGCCTTGAGTAAGATGAACTCTAGTGATCCTAGTTTTGGTAAATGTCTTCTTGAACTTGCCAATCTTAAGCATGCTAAAGGGGATGTTGGAATCATTAATGATATCATACTCAAAGCCATAAGAATTCATAAAAGTGACCACTTTGATGATCATTTGTCTGATAAATTACCCTCTCTAGGAAATGATGAATCACAAGATCATGATGAACCGGAATATTATGATGATGATGATGATGATAGTGACTTCGATCTCGACGATGCAATGAGACATTTTGGTCTTATGGCAAATCTTCGGGGATATGAATCAGGAGGAAAGGAATGGGTTCTTGATAGTGGATGTACTGATCATATGACCGGAGATGAAGAGATGTTTCGTGAGCTTGCTGAAAACAACGGCCTTCGAAAATATGTCACCTTTGGTGATAATTCAAAGGGTAAAGTGGTTGGCCTTGGTAAGGTGGCCATCTCACATGATAGTTCCATTCAAAATGTCATGCTCGTTGAATCTCTTGGCTACAACTTACTTTCAGTATCTAGACTTGCTGATTTCGGTTTGAATGTCCTATTTACCGAGGTAGATTGCCAAGTATTTCGTCGAGACAATCATAAAATGGTCTTTACTGGTATGCGTAGAGGTGATCTTTACATTGTCGATTTTTCTAAAAAGGCGCAACCTAAAACTTGCTTTGTTGCTAAATCCTCAAAAGGTTGGTTGTGGCATAGACGACTAGGTCACATTGGCATGAGAAACCTTGACAAGCTTATTAAAGGAAATCATATCCTTGGAATTAATGATGTCATATTTGATAAGGATAGACTTTGCAGTGCTTGTCAAGCAGGTAAACAGGTTGGAGGAAGACATCCCGTGAAGAACATCATGACCACAAGAAGGCCACTCGAGCTACTTCACATGGATCTTTTTGGTCCCAACGCCTACAAGAGTCTCGATGGAAATTCTTTTGGTCTAGTTATAGTTGATGATTTTTCAAGATTTACGTGGGTGTTCTTTCTTAATGACAAGTCGCAGGTCCAGAAGATCTTCAGAAGCTTCGCTAGGAAAGCCCAAAATCAGTTCGATGTGAAGATCAAGAAGGTTCGGAGTGACAACGGAACGGAGTTCAAGAACGCAAATGTGGACACCTTTCTTGACGAAGAAGGGATTTCACACGAGTTCTCGGCTACATACACACCTCAACAAAATGGATTTGTTGAAAGGAAGAACCGGACGCTCATCGAAATGGCAAGAACAATGCTTGATGAATACAAGACGCCAAAGCACTTTTGGGCAGAAGCGGTTGAGACAGCTTTTCACGCAACAAATCGCTTATATCTTCACAAGCTACTCGTCAAGACGGCATACGAGCTTCTCACCGGTAACAAACCCCAAGTTGGATACTTTCGAGTATTCGGCTCCAAGTGCTACATTCTTGATAAGCATCGTCGTTCAAAATTTGCTCCTAAATCTCATGAAGGTTTTCTACTTGGTTATGGATCAAACTCTCACACTTACCGTGTCTACAACAATTTCACCCGAAAGGTTGAAGAGACGGTAGATGTGAAGTTTGATGAATATAATGGCTCGCAAGTAGAGCAATTGCCAATTGATGTAGGAGACAAAGATCCTTCAGAAGCAATTCGAGACTTGTCCATTGGCAAAATTCGTCCAACGGAGGTGAAGGAGAGTACCTCATCCGTCCAAGTGGAAGTTTCTACTTCACGTCAAGGTGAACCAAGAATCGACACGGAAGCATCCACAAGTGGGACACATCAAGATGAAGAAAACGAGGAAATACGTCAAGACGAACATCAACAACCTCCTTCTCCACCACGACAAGAGAACGACGACGTCAACAATGAAGAAGGCCAAGAAGAAGAACAAGATGAAGAAGATGCTCAACAAAGACCCAAGCAAAAGCTCTCACGAGTTCGAGCAAGAATTGCCAAAGATCATCCCGTCGAGCAAATTCTCAATGATATAAAAACCGGGAGAATCACTCGCTCAAAAACTCGTTTAGCTAACTTTTGTGAAAACTATTCATTCATCTCGAGCATTGAACCAATGAAGGTTGAAGAAGCATTGGAAGATCCGGACTGGATAAACGCTATGCATGAAGAGCTACATAATTTTGAGAGAAACCAAGTTTGGACATTGGTTGAGAAGCCCGACAACAACCACAACATCATTGGTACCAAATGGGTGTTTCGCAACAAGCAAGATGAAGATGGACAAGTGGTCCGCAACAAAGCACGTCTCGTCGCCCAAGGATACACACAAGTCGAAGGTATGGACTATGGTGATACATATGCTCCCGTTGCTAGACTTGACTCCATTCGCATCTTACTTGCCTATGCTAATCACCATAATATCACCTTGTACCAAATGGACATTAAAAGTGCTTTTCTAAATGGAGAAATAGAGGAGGAAGTTTATGTCAAACAGCCTCCCGGCTTTGTCAATCCTAAGAAACCAAATCATGTTTACAAACTTCACAAAGCTCTTTATGGTCTTAAACAAGCTCCTAGAGCATGGTATAAATGCTTGACGAAATTCCTTACTACAAGTGGTTTTGAAATTGGTAAAATTGACTATACTCTTTTCACTAAAAAGGTTAATGGAGAACTTTTTGTATGCCAAATTTATGTTGATGACATCGTATTTGGTTCAACTAACCCTCTCTTTAGTGAAAAGTTTGGAAAGCTAATGTCAGAGAAGTTTGAGATGTCTATGATGAGTGAACTCAAATTCTTTCTTGGATTGCAAGTCAAGCAAACTAAGGAAGGTACATTTGTCTCTCAAACAAAGTACACCAAGGACTTATTCAAGAAGTTCAATATGCAAGAATGCAAAGGTATGTCTACACCCATGCCTACCAGTGGACATAATGATTTAACCAAAGATGGTGAACCAGTTGATCAAAAGGTTTATCGCTCGATGATTGGTTCATTGTTATACCTATGTGCTTCACGTCCCGATATTATGCTAAGTGTATGCATGTGTGCACGATATCAAGCTGCTCCTAAAGATTGTCATCTTAAGGCTGTGAAAAGGATAGTGAGATATTTAATCCATACACCAAATTTTGGCATTTGGTATCCTAAGAGGTCCTCTTTTGATCTTGTTGACTATTCCGACTCGGATTATGCCGGAGACAAGGTTGATAGAAAGTCCACTTCGGGTACTTGTCAATTTCTTGGTAGATCTCTTGTATCTTGGTCTTCCAAGAAACAAAACTCGGTATCTTTATCCACCGCCGAAGCTGAATACATTGCCGCTGGTTCATGTTGCGCTCAATTACTTTGGATGACTCAAACTCTTAAAGATTATGGAATTTATGTGAAACATGTTCCACTGCTTTGTGATAATGAAAGTGCTATCAAAATTGGTCATAATCCTGTACAATATTCTCGAACTAAGCATATTGAAGTTCGTCATCATTTCATTCGAGATCATGTTGCTAAGGGTGACATCAATCTTAAGCATGTTCGCACCAATAAGCAATTGGCGGATATATTCACTAAACCGCTTGATGAGAAAGTGTTTTGCAGGTTGAGAGGAGAATTGAACATCATTGATGCTTCGAATTTGGAGTAGAAACTCCATTGGATACATGCAAGACATGAGCTTATGATAATCCATGATGTATCTCTTATGATAACTATCTTATGTCTTGGATATATTTGCACCTTGCATGTTGTCTAACCCATGTAGATACTTGGTTGAATCTAATTCCATGAGATTGCTACTCACTCACATCTTGAGCAATCTCTACATCACCAAGACTCTACACCATGGTGGTTGAAGACAAGGAAGCACAAAACCATTCAAACATATCCTTTGACAAATTCTATGTTGAGCATCATGATTGTCAGTTTTGGATACACAAGTGCTCTTCCTTGCAAGAACTAACCCATGTAGGTAGATGAACTCAAACTCCAAGTGGTGCTCCCAACTCTTGATGAGCTACATCAACCTTGAGCACCCACACAAGTTCAACTACATGAGCAAGAACCACACCACCACCCAAGGTATGTTGTTCCATCTTAGAGAAGCTTTACTCCAAGACATGAGTCAAAGCAACTCAACAAGATGTGAATACATCAAGATGCTTAAACGAAAAATGGTAACCCCATTTTGAGCTTAAATGATGAGTATGACCTATGATCAAGTTTCCTCACTTGACTCCTAAGTCAATATACTCTAACATAGGTGACTATGTCACCGCCCAATTCTAGATGAAGTTCTCTTATGTCCCTTTTCTGAGTTATTGCATTTGTTCCTTGCATATTTATTTCCTTCTCTCTCACACTTCATCTAGAAACTTTCACTCTTTTCCTTTTTGCTCTTGTTCTGCATATTTCTGCATCAAATTTCTTACAAATCCTTCAGCTAATTCATTGCAAATCTTTGTAAGATCTTACTTGTCTAGTGAGCTGAGGTGACAAGTGTTTTTCTATGTGTAAACTCGGTTTCACCGACTTGCAAATTTCGGTCCAACCGAATCTTTTCGGTACCACCGAAATATGCCACTCGGTGCCACCGACTTTGCAATCAGAAAAACAGTTTGCCACTTGTTCTACATTTCTTTGGATCCAGCTCCACTCAATGAATCTTGTCCTCCACAAGCATCACAATTTTATCCTCTGCTTTGTGCTGAATCTCAAGGACCAAACCTATTTGGCGGATTCCAGGAAAAACCTTCTTGGAAATTGATGTCAAAGGGGGAGAGAGAGATCACATCAAAGCTTGTAGGAGAGAGATCACATCAAGGGAGAGAAACAGTCTCAAGGACCAAACCTACAAGAAAGAAAGTATTAAGGGGGAGAGAGAGACCTCAAGGGGGAGAGAAAGTCTCGAGGATCCCAGACGCTTGATGTTCAAGAGGAGAGATGCCACATGTCTTTTGAATTTAGTTCTATTCAGCTTTGACTTTCTGTTTCCTATCTTCTCCCAATATCCCATGTAAGATTCAGGGGGAGCAAGACACCTAAAGGAAAATAAATCAGCCAAATTCATTGCATATCTTTA